>NC_056744.1:72981943-72984443 GCF_019279795.1 Protopterus annectens | reverse complement strand
AGTGAATAATCATAAATCTTTGCATAATATTCCTGTTCCAGAATTATCACAGTCTGCATTATTGGATTTCCCTACTATATATATGTATGTATGTTTTAACTTTCTAAATTCTATCAAAGCCTTGCATTAAGCATACGCTAAGCTGCAGTGTTTATGCTGTTTAACAAAATTAAACACTGCCTATTTTACCTGTAATAACAGAACCTGCAGAAAGGTAGTAATCACTGGACATATTCTGGACACCATGAAACTGGAAACATGGCAATACTAGAATTTAGAGAGACAAAATTTACATCGATGTGCCAGTTATCAAAGAAATATTTAAAACTATGGATAGTAATGTCTAACAGATAATTACCAATACTTTTTATTATTTATAGTAACAGAGTAATCCTGTTTCACAACATTATTACCATGTACATTATTGTTTTGTGCACCTGACAACCTGAAGTCATGGAAGAAGAGACGGCATCCGACGCAGGAATCCAAGACTGGTGTTCGGGCCGGCTGAGGGCTGCCTGAGGGCAGATGGCCCAAATGTGATGACTGCATCAGTGAATACACTCTAACATCTACATTTATGGCAAGTGTACACAACTGTACTTTGAAATGACTCCACCCAAGAATTACGTAGCTGACCCATATGTCTGGTAGGATGGAGTGGATGAATAGGATATGAAAGTTTAAAAATTTTCCTTTCAACCAGTTCCCACAGGTACCATCAAAAATACCTCAAAAATTAAAGCCTGTATAACTGCCCCTGACAATCTACCTGGTGAATATCTTAAAATAGAAATGACGCTATTGCATATCCAGTTTCAATTACAATAAATCAATCCATATCTGAAAATAAAGTCCCCTTGCTATGGAAAAAAACATTCATTATTCCACTGCACAATGGTGGAATCAATACAGATCTTTCAAACAGTAGGCCAGTTGCTATTTTATCTCCCTTATCAAAAATATTATTAAAATGTATTGACATGCAACTTCTCAGCTATCTAATACATAACCAGCTTCTGTCCTCAACCCAACATGGCTTCCATCCTCATCTCAGCACAAATACAGCTTTGCTGGATTTTAATACTGACAACACCCATAGAAATGCCAGAAGCCTAGTCTCCACCATCCTTCTAGACTTACCAAAAGCTTCTGAAGTTGTCTTCCACCAGAAATTCTAACATAAACTGTCATCCTTAGGTCTCAAACTCTTCATTGCAATGGTTCCATAGCTACCTCTTAAAGAAAACACAAGCAGTGAAATAGAATAAATTTCTCCACCTTCTTACCAGTAAGTATTGGTGTCCCACAAAGACCTACACTGGGCCCCATACTTTTCAACTTATTCATCAATGACCTCTACACTATTACAAAAAAAAATCTGACCCTAGTTCAATGTACTGTTTATTCAACTCTAATCTGCTCTTCAAAATGTCTCTCTAAACTACACTACCTTACACAACAATCCTTATTGATTGAAACATGGATAAATAATTCAAAACTACTTCTAAACCCTAAAACATACTGCTCTTTACTCCAAAAACATCTCTACTAACACAACACTGTTTACTATGGTCTATGCCAACACCACAACCACCACCATGATAGATAGGGTGTTACAGATGGCCATTTGAAATTTTGTCACCATGTATCACATGTGGTTAAAAACTAAGTACATTATACAGAGTAAAAACCTACCTCACTGACATAGCCAGAAGACATATAGCCTCTACTTTGTTCTGCTATCTCTCCTCTATGTTACCTCAATCTTCACTAATATTCCAGTCTCTCATCTGTCCAAACTTGAGCAATGTTATAATAAAACAGCCACATTTGCAGTAAACTATAACAATAGAATACACCACTTCCTATCCCTCAGAGAATTAAACTGGTTAGGCCTACTGCATCCACTAGCTCTCTCTCAGCTAACTACAATACACATACTCTTCTATAAGGCAGAAAAATTGCCCAGCTCTTAACAACTTAATACTGTCCTACTCTCCCAATAGAATTTTATGTACTAGAGAAAAATCACTAATCACTATAATCAAATCATATAATACTGCAGGTGATTTTATGTTCAAATAGTGTAGCTAAACTATGGAACCACATCCTGTTACCACATAAATCCATTTAGAATGTAAAATCATTTAAAATGATAGATAGGGTGTTATAGATGGCCATTTGAAATTTTGTCACCATGCATCACATGTGGTTAAAAACTAAGTACATTATACAGAGTAAAAACCTACCTCACTGACATAGCCAGAAGACATATAGCCTCTGCTTGGTTCTGCTATCTCTCCTCTATGTTACCTCAATCTTCACTAATATTCCAGTCTCTCATCTGTCCAAACTTGAGCAATGTTATAATAAAACAGCCACATCAGCTTGGTTGGCTTGAACTACCTAGCCTAATCCAGTATAACCAACTGATTATGGCCTATAAAATCCTCTATAATCCGGACAATACTCCTGCACTTAAAAATATTATCACCCC
>NC_056744.1:72956943-72979443 GCF_019279795.1 Protopterus annectens | reverse complement strand
GATCTTTTGCCTCTTGTTAAAATATTCACTACTTCAATTGCATTTGGTTGAGATGTTGAGTTCCATTTTGTAGCAACTGATTTTTTGGCTGCCACCAGAATTAAACTTAACAAGGCCTTACTACATCTAGGCAATTCAGATCTTGTATCCCAACTCTAAGAATAATTCCTTAGTTACACTCATCTGCTTGCCCAATATTCCTGACATAGTACTCTGTAGGGAATTTTTAAAGCATGCCAACTCATTACACTCTAAGAACACATGCTCCCAGGTACATATTTCTTCCCCATTACACCTCCATTTGCCATTTACCTAAGGAAACATTCTTTGGAGTCTGCTTGGTGTATAAAGGTATCTAAGCAAACACTTTCAGGCAAAAATTCTAAATCTTCTAGATGTTGTTGCATATTTGGGAGCCAGACATATGCCCTCCCACTGTTTATTTGTGAACTGATCATCTAATCTCTCTTCCCAATGTTTTCTGACCTCTTCTGATTGATTCGTATTGTTATTGTGCAACATTTTATATGCCCTACTAATTATCCCTTTTTTAAAAGCAGTCTCTCTTCTAGATTCAATTAAAAACTCAACCAGTGCAGGTCTTTCATTTAGGATCCCCCTATCCCTTTCTATTTTGTTTGTACTCTGACATCAATCCTCAATAGGGAAGGTAATCACTAGCCTGCAGACCAAATGTCTTCTTGGCCTCTTCCCATTCTATTACATTTCCCTCTCTAATTATTTTTTCCCAATACCTAGATTCCCTTGCCAACTTCCCCCAGTAAAGCCCAACACCCTCTTGCATATACTTTGTACCTCTAATTGCAGTCATCCTTATTGGCAAAGTCTCATTTCCTCATTCCTGTGTTGGCTTAATTCTTAGTATACTTTCTGCTACTTTATAAATATAATATTCAGTATGAATGTTGTTATTCTCCTTAAGGACGTGTGTATCCAAAATCTGATAATTTCTTTATTTCTTGAATTAACCACCACACTGCTTCATTACCATACCTTTCCACTTTGAACTGTAGCCTTCGGCTTGTGTCATGTATACAAGCCTTAACTGTGTAGCTCTAAAATATCCCTTCAAATTAGGCAATCCTAAATCTCATTTTTTTGTTGGGATGATTAACGTATCCCACTTGACTCTTGCCCTCTTCCTCTCCCAGATAAAATCTTTCAACTCTTTATTAATTACTATCCACATCTTCTCCTCTGGTTGATAAAAATATGCCTGACCTGTGTATAAAACAAAAGAGACAAAAATAAATTGTATTGCTTGTATCTTACTATGCATATCTATAAATAAGAGTTTCTAGTTTGTCAATTTTTGTATTATCTTTTGTTTAGTCCCATCCCACATTTCTTTAGCTGCAATACCAGAATAATTTTTAATCTCTACTCCTAAATACTTTGTTTAATCATGTCCTCATAAATATGGGCATTGTTGAACCAATTATTTTGTGAGTGCATAGTTTATAGATATAGCTTTTATTTTATCTTCATTAATTTTATATCTCAAAAAAAAAAAAACAGAACTGTCTCAGAATGTTTCACAACACTGAGATGTCCTTTTTGGTTCAATCAGATACAAAACAGTAACATCTGCAAATAAAACCAACTTTTCTTTGAGCGCCAAACCAATTATATCCTTGAATTTCTGAGTCCCTTACTTTCTTTGCTAATGGTTCTACAGTGCATATAAAAATATACAAACTCCTGTTAAAATGCCAGTTTTTGGTGATATAAACAACAAGAGCACAATAAATCATTTCAAAGTTTTTCCCACCTTTAATGCGACCTATAACATGTACAATTCAATTGCAAAACAAATAAACAAATCTGTTAGAGGAAAAAATAAAAAACGTACAATAAGCTGGTTGCATAAGTATGCACACCCTTAAACTAATACTTTGCTGAAGCATCTTCTGATTTAATTACAACATTCAGTCTTCTTGGGTACACACCTGCCATCAATTAAAGAGACTCTGATTAACCCCAAATAAAGTTCAGCTGTCCTAGTAGGATTTTCCTGACATTTACTCAGTTGCCTGCTACAGCAAAAGTCATGGTTCATAGAAAGCTTACAAAGCATCAAAGGGCTCTCATTGTTGAAAAGTATCAGTCAGGACAAGGGTACAAAAACATTTCCACAACATTGGCTATACCATGGAACACAGTGAAGACAGTCATCAAAAAGTGGAGAAAATATAGAACAGTGATGTTGCAAAGAACTGGACGTCCTTCCAAAATCAATGAAAAGACAAGGCAAAAACTGATCAGGGAGGCTGCCAAGAGACCTACAGCACCACTGAAGGAACTGCAGGAATTTCTGACAAGTACTGGTTGTGTACTACATGTGACAACAATCTCCTGTATTCTTCATATGTCTGGACTATGGGGTAGGGTTGCAAGATGGAAGCCTTTTCTTACACAAAAAAAAATCCAGGCCCAGCTAAAATTTGCAAAACAATACAAGTCTCACAAAAACATGTGGGAAATATGTTATGGTCTGATGATACCAACGTTGAACTTTTTGGCCACAATTTCAAAAGGTACGTTTGGCGCAAAAAAAAAAAACAACACTTCGTATCACCAAAAGAAAACCATCCCCATGGTGAAGCATGGTGCTGGGAGTATCATGCTTTGGGGGTCGCTTTTCTTCAGCTGGAACTGGGGCTTTAGTCAAGGTGGAGGGGATTATAAACAGTTTCAAATACCAGTCACTTTTGGCCCAAAACCTTCAGGTGTCTGCCAGAAAGCTGAAAATGAAGAGGAATTTCACCCTTCCATATGACAATGACCCCAAGCATATATCCAAATCAACAAAATAATGGCTTCACCAGAAGAAAATTAAGTTTTGGAATGGCCCAGCCACAGCCCAGACCTAAATCCAATAGAAAATCTGTGAGGTCTCCTGAAGAGGGCTGTGCACAAGAGATGCCCTCACAATCTGACAGATTTGGAGCACTTTTGCAAGGAAGAGTTGCAAATATTGCCAAGTCAAGATGTGCCATGCTGATAGACTCTTACCCAAGAAGACTGAATGTTGTAATTAAATCAAAAGGCGCTTTCAACAAAGTATTAGTTTAAGGGTGTGCACACTTATGCAGCCAGCTTATTGTACATTTTTTATATTTTTCCCCTAACAGATTTGTTTATTTTTTAATTGAATTGTACAGGTTATAGTTCACATTAAAGGTGGGAAAAGTTTTGAAATGATTTATTGTGGTCTCACTTTTTTATATCTCAAAAACCTGGCATTTTAACAGAGGTGTGTAAACTTTTTATATCCTCTGTATATATAACACAAATAGCAAAGGATAAACAGGACACTCCTGCCTGGTTCCTCTATTCAGACACAACGTATCACAGAGGATCCCTCCCACTTTGATTTTTGCCTCCTAGTCCTCATATAGCCTTCTAATTAACCTTATTACTGTTTCAGGAAATAGCTGCGGTGGTGGTGCTACGGTAGTGTTGTCGCCTCACAGAAAGATGTTGTCCTGTTCGATTCTCCACTAAAGCGTCTTCTGTGTGGAGACATGCGTGAATGAGCGTACCTTCATTGAAGGTTGTGCATCAGGGCCGGCAACTCGGCACATAAAAATCTACTGCCAATCATTAGCGGACCGGAGTTCCGCTGTGGCGACCCCTAACTGGGAAAAGCCGAAAGACACATCAACAACTGTTTCAGGAAATGCAAATGCTTCCAGTGCCCTACTCATAAAATCCCAGCTTACTTTAAGGCTTTCTCTGCACCGAGACCCATCAATAACAGAGCTATTTTCTAAATTCTGCTTCCCTCTGGATCATCATTGTTCTACTAATTCTGTCAAATGTTTGCCTCTCCTCCACAAATCCACATTCGTCCATACCTATCAATTTTGGTATCATCTTTGCCATTCTTTTAATCATTGTACACATAAACACATTATTATCATGGTTTAAAATTGAAATGGGCCTATATGAAGCTGAATCAGACAGATCTTTACAGTCTTTAGATATTACAGTCACCACAACTTTTTTTCCAGAATGTTTGTGTCTCCCCTCCTTATAAAATATTGCTAAATAATATCTTCTAGAGCTTTATCATTTTCTTCGCTCCTAGCTTTCAAACTTCCACTGGAAAAGCATCTATTCATGGAGACTTTCCTATAGATTGGTTATATGTCACCATTTTAATCTCATCTCCTATCTTATCTGTAAATTGTTGACCCTCATATATCTCTAACCTTGGCATATTTAAGCCTTCCATAAATATTTCCATTTGTGCTTCTTTTTGATTCCCTCAATCCTCCACTTTATACAAATTTTCAAAAGATTTCTAAAATATCTTTTATACCTTCACATGATCTCTGGTTATTTTTCTTGTTATAGACTCTTTAATTTCTGTTGCCTAAGTTGTTCTGTCAAAAGTTTTTGTGCTCTGGAGTTATCAAAAAACAGTTGCTTAACAGCAATCTTTCTAAACGCATGCATATTATCCAGATACTGCCTTATCAATTGTGTCTCTTCTTGTTCTATGATATTTCATTATTCTGCAATACTTTAACCTTTGACAGCCCCTATAAATAATTCTTATTACTTCTTTACCATTAACTCTTTTTCTTTTATTTCTACCCTATTTTTAAACTCCACTTTCATTAAATCCGACTTACTAGTTATAACCTCAGGAATACTTTCTATTTTCCCTAATAACTCCAAATATTTTTACTACCCATTCCTTCAATTCCTCTCTTTTTAACATGTAGGTGGGGAAGTGCCCAGTATCTCATTGTTATTTCATTAAAACAGTTATTGGGTGTGTATCAAAGTTCTGGATTAAATGCAGATGTTCCTGTGAAATATAATTTCTGTCTAATGTAGCTCACTTGTTATACCTTGAGGAATAGTATGTAAATTCGCTCTTAAGCTCTACTGAATTCATAACATTCGTACCAATTTTGTTTTATAAATGTCTTCAGAAATATACCCTCTTTTTGTTATATTTTCCCTTTTAGCCCTCCAGATAAATCCTCATTGTTGCAAATCAAATTCTAGTCCCCACCTATAAATAATATTCCATGCTGAATGTTGATTATTTCTCTCTAAATTCTTAAGCTCTATAATAGCAGTTTTAGGTGGACCATAAATATATTCTAATATAATCCTCATCCCTTGTCAGTTACTACCAAAAACCTACCATTATTAACTTTTTTCCTGCTTCTATCACTATTAGAGCTCCTCTAGCAATTAATATAAGCACTCGTCTCATTCTTTATCACCAATGCAGAATATCCATCCTTTCTTTATCAAATTCACATGCTCAGTTCTTTCCAAATGTGTCTCTTGGCTCCTGTATCATTGCTATTTGTACTCTGCATTTATTAATATAATTATGCTGTGACAATCTACCACTGGACCAGTAATTAAGGAGATTCAATACTCACCACTGGTACTAGTGGGAACGTACATTACGAGGATGACAAGTACACACAGTATTTCCAGATGCAGTTCTCTGCATCAAGTGGAATCCCCCTTAAGAGCACACAGAGACCACAGTCAGTCCAGGGCTGGTTTCTCCCTCTTTCTCCAGATCCTCAATAAGACTCCCCACTGGCACAGCTATAGAGTTGAGTGGCCAAGCCATGACCTCCAGCACCCTCTCTGTCCGACCAGTGCTTCGTGTACCCTGTCCAAGTAGCTGAGACACATACACTCCATGAAGTTTGATTTACACACACAGACACATGGGAAAGGCTGGCACAGGTTTACTAGCTATGCCCCCTTTTGCCCAGACTATAAGGTAGTTATCACTGCCACCAGCCAACTCATCAGCTACTTTAAGGCCCTTAACAAAAGGTGTCCAATCTTACTGTGTAATATTAATATTCATATAAAATGTTAGTTTGACCAGGAGCAAGGCTATTAGGAGTGGCCCACACAGTGTCACCAAGTAAATATGCAAGTACCTCAAAACTTAAACATCTCCAGACAAATCAGCCACAATGAAAGGTTTATTAAATATATTTAATAATAAATAATAAAAAAACAAGAAAATTATATAGAGTATTATATAATCGCAGTGATATGAGTTCAAAATCACAGGAAATATTTAAAACAACATTGCAGGACAGTCTAAAATAAATAAAGAAAAATATCTAAACTAAGCTTTGTTATATTCTTGACTATATCTAAGAGAACTATACTATTCCTTAGTAACATACATTATCAGAGCAAGGCAGATGTGGTGAATGATTCTTGGTGCCAGGTCCAAGACAGAATACAGAATGCTCTGTCTCTCAGAGAGTTCTCAAATTAATATCTCAGATATTACTGCTGGGATAGCTTGCAGAATGACATCATGTCTTGTCATCTGACTCTATCCCAGGTGAAACCCCCACTGCTGGAAGCTGGCAGTATTTAGCATCTACTAGTGAAAATACACAGACCTCAGAAAGTTGACAGATGCTGGAAGTCAAAAAACAATTGCAATCCTTCATACTTTCAGAGGTAGTAATTATTCCACTTCAAAGACAATTCAGAAAGCTTCTCAGCACAGACATTCTGTCTCAGGCCTGGCCTATAAAGTAATTTAATTTCAGCTATTTTTCTGAAGTTAACCTCCTGTATTCCATTTTCTACTATTAAAATGTATACATTTAAACAGTTACAATAGTGCATATACATTTCTGTTCTATTCCTGTAGGACACACTGTGGTTACATTTTAAGCAGAAGCACTTTATAAAATACCATTTTTAACACACATGTCTCTATAGACCAGTTTTATATACACATGACATACAGTTCTAACACATTTGTAACACAAGCATCTTAAACAGATCTTGTTGATATTCACAAGTGGCATTTAATTATTTACAGAATTCCAGATACCTGTGCTGGCAGTATCTCCCTTTGTCATACTTCTTCTCCCCTCGAAGACTCAAGCTAGTTTTTTCAAGAGAAATGTTGCTTGAGACGGATGAGCCTATCTGGGAATACATTATCCCATACCCTGTCTTGAGATCCCAGCTGCCTTTACATGGTTGAACCCAGTAAAGTGCTGCACTGCCATATCATGTGCCTGCAATCCCAGGCTCCACCATAGTAATTTGGGATTTTGCTGGCTGGCTCCCTGTAGCCATGGATCCCCCTCAGACTCCTCCTGTCTTCTACTGCAAATACTTATAGCACCAGGACCTTCCTATCATGGTAAGTTTTCATCATGTTAACATGGTACAGTTTGTGCCCCTGCTGCCTGCCTAGTAGTTCTACCATATAGTTAACATCACTGACCTTTCTTACCACTTTGAAGAGTCCTTCCCAAGCTGTCTGCAGCTTGTTGTGTCTGACAGGAAAGAAAACCATAACATGTCACCCCACAGCATACTCGCTAGCTCGAGCATTCCTATCAAACCAACATTTTTCTGCTGTTGGGCTTCTGCCAGGTTCTCCTGGGCCAAGCCCATGACTTCCCTTAGTCTTGTCCTGAGGTTAGGACATATACCACAACAGACTCTTTTTGGAATTCACACTCAACCTCCCACTCATCATGAATCAAATCTAGAGGCCCCCTCACCCTATGCCCATACAGAAACTCAAAGGGTAAAAAACCTGTGGATTCCAGGGGCACCTCTCTGTAAGCAAACAAGAGACAGGAGAAATATTTGTCCCACTCCCTCTTAAACTGGTTTGCAAATGCCTGTAGTATGGTCTTTAGTACAGAGTTTAAGATTTCCACCAGAGCATTATTCTGGGGATGGCAGGGGTGGTCTTTAGGTGCTTCACCCCACAGTGTTTTCACAGACAGGCCAGCAGGTTTGACATAAAATTGGCACCTCTGTCAGTTAGTATTTCTTTTGGGAATCTACCCTGCTGAAAATCTCTAACAGAGCATTTGCCACCTTTTCTGTCTCAATGGAGGACAGAGCCACCTCCTCAGGATGTCTGGTAGCATAATCTACTACCATTAGGATATACTACTTTCCTGTGGAAGTTGGGGGTACTCAGAGGCCCCACAATATCCATAGCTATCATCTGAAATGGCTGCTGAATCACAGGCAAAGGCATCAATGGAGCTTTGACTTTGTCTCCTGCCTTGCCTACCTTTTAGCACTACTCACGGGTCCTGCAGTACCCTGTTACATCTCTGCAAATCACAGGTCAATAAAATCACCTTCTAGCCCTCCCTCAGGGGTCCACTCTCTATACAGTAACCATTTGTCCCAGTATACAGAACCCTCTTTTCATTGAGAATCAGGTACCTCCCTGGCTACCTCCCTCAAGCCTTGTAATGTAGGGTCTGAGAGCTGAGCCTGTCTCAACTCTCTCTTTGTAACCCTTCCCAGCTCCCCTTCCACAGGAAGTCTGGTATCCTCTAATAGTGATGCTTCACTGTCAGCCTGGGTACTACTACTCCCTCTGCCCTTCCAGTCACTTTGTCCAAGGGAACATCAGTACCCACAAGCAGCGGTGGCTCACCTTCAGTCTGACTGCTACAGGGTAGCTCCCTCCCTGAAGTAACCACCTCACCAATCCTGGCTTCAAGTGTCTGGTCTGTCTGGGTCCCCCCCCCCCTGGTTAACAGACCTACATGCTTGTCTCCAAGCCTGACTGCATGTAACTGCATGCACAGATGGTACTGCATTATCAAAATCATTCCCTATCAGGATATTTGGAGGGATATCCTCAAACACACCTACTTGCTTGCTTCATTTTCACCCTCCCAGTCAAGGTGAACCCTAGCCAAAGTTATTTGGAATAGGGTCCCTCCTAAAGCTCTGACTGGAGTAGACTGCCCAAGGAAGTAATGCTCCTCTTTAACCACTGCAGGTTTCCCAATGGTTAGGTCAGAGGCTGTGACTCCCTTAGAAGTGGCCTGTTTCCCATCTAGTAAGCTAAGATATAACCTCTTGTGGTAGTTTGGTACCCTTGTTGTCTGCAGACAACTTACTGCTGGCATTCTGTCATTTCCACTTACTGGTTCCCCTACCTTTTGTTCCCCACTTTGCCTCCATGGACATCTATATGCTACATGGCCCCACTGGTTACACTTAAAACATTTAGCCCTTAATCCTGGCCATGTACCTGAACTAGTGACATCCCATTACTGGCAGACTCTGTTGGGGTGGTTTAGGCTGCCCACCATGGGTTCCCTTAGACCCATGTGCAGCACTGGGTATCCCTTTCCTGTGCAGTGATGCCCTGCTTGCTAGGTATAGGTCTCCCTTTTTCCCCAACTCATCTGCAGTATTTCATTCTCTATATGCCAACCAGATTCTCATGTCCTCAGGCAAAGTGTTAAGGGCTTGTTCCCTCACCAAAAGGTCTGCCAGCCCTTCAAAGTGGTGCCTTGACACCCACTCATCCACCTATGATAATAAGTGCTTAACTCAGCAATATATTCACACACATTTTCATCTGCCTTGCGTCTCTGCTCATGAAAATATTTTCTATAAGCTTCAGGTGTTAACTTAAAACACTCTAATAAACAATTTTAAATTGTATTATAATTTATGCAATCAGTATCAGACAATTTAGAAACAGCAGGTTCAGCTTTACCATGAAGTAAGGGGGTCAGGAACCACACCTACAGCCCTTGGTCAACATTACAGTTTACAGACTCTTTCAAACATATGAATAAAACTATCAAAATGATCACTTTCTGTAAACTGTGGAAGAAATTTACTGACCTTTATTGCTTCTGGGGTTCGGTTACTCCCTTCCCCATTACCTCTATGACCCTGGCAAAGAGTCAGCATTTCCTTCTCTTGTTGTCTCTGCCACTCATTTTCTTCGGCTTCCAGATGTCACAGTCTCTCTGTTGATTCTAATTCCATTTGTTTCTGTTTCTCCTTTTCTTCAGCCTCCAAAATGCCGCAGTTTCTCATTTTCTTCAGCCTCTAAATGCCACAGTTTCTCATTTTCTTCAGTTTCTAAACTCTGCAGTCTCTCTGCTGATTCTATTTCCAACCATTTGGCCTCCAGCTAAAGTCTCTTTAACTCCGGATTGATTGTCAAGTACTCTGTGGAAAGGTTGAACTGTCCATTTTCTGAGAGCTGTACATCCCAAGGCCAGTCTGGTTGTTCTCTGGTCTGTGATGCAGCTGTGACTAAAGCTGCAATCAGTTCTGCTTTAGTCAGGCTGGCATGCACCAATCCTTTGTCTTGGCACATCTCAGCCAACTGTTTCTTTGTCAGTTTGCCATACTCCTCTGTGACATCCTTGCCTGATCTCGCTAATTAAGCTAAGAAAAAAATAAATAAAACTACTGTGATATGAAGCTCTGAATGTCCCATGTGGCTGCTTGAGAGTACAAACACCTTCTTAGTGACCACTGTTTAAAGGCTACAGGAGTTCAATACCCACACCACTGAATCCCAATACAGTGGATATAAAAAGTGTACACACCCCTGTTAAAATGCCAGGTTTTTGTGATATAAAAAGTGAGACCACAATAAATAATTTCAAAACTTTTCCCACCTTTAATGTAACCTATAACCTGTACAATTCAATTGAAAAACAAACAAATCTGTTAGGAGAAAAATATAAAAAATGTACAATAAGGTGGTTGCATAAATGTGTATACCCTTAAACTAATACTTTGTTGAAGCACCTTTTGATTTAATTACAGCATTCAGTCTTTTTGGGTAGGAGTCTATCAGCATGGCACATCTTGACTTGGTAATATTTGCCCACTCTTCCTTGCAAAAGTGCTCCAAATCTGTCAGATTGCGAGGGCATCTGTTATGCACAGCCCTCTTGAGGTCACCCCAGAGATATTCTATTGGATTTAGGGCTGGGCCATTCCAAAACTTTAATTTTCTTTAGGTGAAGCCATTCTTTTGTTGATTTGGATGTATGCTTGGGGTCACTGTCGTGTTGAAAAGTGAAATTTCTCTTTATATTCAGCTTTCTAGCAGGTGCCTGAAGGTTTTGGGCCAAAAGTGACGAGTATTTGGAACTGTTCATAATTCCCTCCACCTTGACTAAAGCTCCAGTTCCAGTTGAAGAAAAGCAATCCCAAGGCATGATATTGCCACCACCGTGCTTCACTGTGGGGATGGTGTTCTTTTGGTAATGCAAATTGTTGTTTTTGCGCCAAACATATCTTTTGTAATTGTGGCCAAAAATTTCAACCTTGGTCTCATCAGACCATAACACATTTTCCCACATGCTTTTGACATGCTTGAAGTATTGTTTTGCAAATTTTAGCCAGGCCTGGATGTTTTTCTGTGTAAGAAAAGGCTTCCGTCTTGCAACCCTACCCCACAGTCCAGACATATGAAGAGTATGGGAGATTGTTTTCACATGTAGTACACAACCAGTACTTGCCAGAAATTCCTGCAGCTCCTTCAGTGTTGCTGTAGGTCTCTTGGCAGCCTCCCTGACCAGTTTTCATCTTGTCTTTTCATTGATTTTGGAGGGATGTCCAGTTCTTTACAACATCACCGTTGTCCTATATTTTCTCCACTTTTTGATGACTGTCTTCACTGTGTTCCATGGTATATCCAATGCTGTGGAAATTTTTTTGTACCCTTCTCCTGGCTGACTCCTTTCAACAATGAGAGCCCTTTGATGCTTTGTAAGCTCTCCGCGAACCATGGCTTTTGCTGCAGCAGGCAACTGAATTAATGTCAGGAAAATCCTACTAGGACAGCCGAACTTTATTTGGGGTTAATCAGTCTCTTTAACTGATGGCAGGTGTGTACCCAAAAAAGCTGAATGCTGTAAATAAATCAAAAGGTGCTTCAACAATTATTAGTTTAAGGGTGTGCACACTTATGCAAACAGCTTATTGTAAGTTTTTTATTTTTCCCCTAACAGATTTGTTTTTCTATTGAATTGTAGAGGTTATAGGTCACATTAAAGATGGGAAACTTTTTGAAATTATTTATTGTGGTCTCATTTTTTATATATCACAAAAACCTGGCATTTTAACAGGGGTGTGTACATTTTTTATATCCACTGTATGTGGATATCCCACCATTGCCAACCAATAATGTGATGACCCACCACTGGAGCAGTAATCAAGGAGCCTCAGTCCTCACCACTGGCACCAGTGGGGGACGTACATTGGGAGGATGACAGTACACACACAGCATTTCCAGATGCAGCTCTGCATCAAGTGCAATTTCCCTTAATTGCACACAGAGACCACAGTCAAGCTGGGGCTGGTTTATCCCTCTTTCTCCAGATCCCCAATAAGAATTACCCACTGGCATGTCTATAGAGATGAGATCTCAGCTGAGTAGCCAAGCCAAGACCTCCAGCACCCTCTCTGTCCAACCAGTGCTTTGTGTCCCTGCCCAAGTAGCTGACACACACACACCTTGAGGTTTGATTTACACACACACACACACACACACACACACACACATGAGAAAGGCTGGCATAGGTTTACTAGCTATGCCCCCTTTGCCCAGACTATAAGGTAGTTATCACTGCCACCAGCCAACTCCTTATCAGCTATTTTAAGGGCATTAACAAAGGGTGTCCAATCTTGCTGTATGATATTAATATTAATACAAATGGTAGTTTTACCAAGAGCAGGGCTATTAGGAGTGGTCCACACAGTGTCACCAAATAGATGATGCAAGTACTCTCAAAACTTAAATAGCTCTAGACAGATCAGACACAATGAAAGGTTTAAATATATTTAATAATAAATAATAAAAGAACAAGTAAATACTCAGTATATAATCACAGTGACATCAGAGTTCAAAATCACAGAAAGCATTTAAAAGAACATTGCAGGACAATCTCAAATAAATAAAGAAAAATATCTAAACTAAGCTTTGCTATATTTCTGACTACAGAGAATTATAATATTCCCTAGTAACTTACTTCATCAGAGCAAGGCAGATGTGGTGGATGGTTCTTGTTGTTGCCAGTTCCTAGACAGAATACAAAATACTCTGTCTCTGTCAGAGAGTTCTCAAATTAATATCTCAGGTATAACTGCTGGGATAGCTGGCAGAATGACGTCATTTCTTGTCATACGACTCTATCCCAGGTGAAACCCCCACAGCTGGAAGCTGGCAGTATTTAGCATATACCTGTGAAAATACATAGACCTCAGATCTTTGGCAGATGTTGGAAGTCATAAAACAATTGCATTCCTTCATACTTTCAGAGGTATTAATTAGTTCACTTCAAAGACAACACAGAAAGCTCCTCAGCACAGACATTATGTCTCCAGCCTGGCGTATAAAGTAATTTAATTTCAGCTATTTTTCTGAAATGAACCTCCCGTATTCCAGTGTCCACTGTTAAAATATATACATTTAAACAGTTACAATAGTGCATGTACATTTCTGTTCTATTCTAGAAGGGCACACTGTGTTTACATTTTAAGCACAAGCACTTCATAAAATACCATTTTTACACACGTCTGTACAGACCAATTTGTTATGCACATGACATACAGTTCTAATACATTTGTAACACAAGCATCTTACATAGATCATGTTGATATTTACAAAACACATATAATTATTTACAAAATTCCGGACAGCTATGCTGGCAGTATCTTCCTTTGTCACATATGCATTCTTTCCTTTTTGTCTATACCTGTGAAACCACTTGCATTCCAAGATAATATGGAAAATGTCGCCATTATGGTAAGAAGTCATTATTCTCACCTACTATACATGATAACTTTTTTGAATGTCTGTTCCCAGCTTTTGTGGTACATGTACCCATTAATGTTTTGCAGGTTAATACTTTATACTTTATTTTCTCATCATCAGCATTGGAACCTATGTCACATTTTACAAGCCTTTTTCTTTTACTAAAAATTCTCAAAAAAAAAACACCCAAAAACTATTAACTTAAAAAAAAACAAATAACTATGTACATTTTGAAATAATGAAATGTAACCCTCCTAACAGAAACATTTGTCCCAAACAGACAGCTGCTAACAGAAGCACTAGTAAACCTGAAATTCAGATTATCCACACTAAGACGCATTTTATTGTCTGTGGTTCTACTTAAACTAATTGGTGTCTGTCCTTTTTTATTTTTATCCCCGCATTTGAAAACAACGTGCCTCTTAAGTGCAGTATTCATTTTCTGCCTTACATAGTTCCCTCCCTCATCTCCATTTCTTTGAATTCCTAAACACTAATCATATGATCTATTTGATAAGTTCACTAATACACCTCTTCAAATGCACAATATTCAACATCTACTAATGCAGCAATATCTTTTATACTGCAATAGTTGACTTTATTTCATATGAATGTAATTTAATTAGCAAATGCATATGTAATTGTTAAACGATATTACTAAATATATGTTCATATATATTACTGAATGTTTGTTTACAAATTTAATATGTTTGAGCTTTTCTCCCCCAGCCTCAATGGAAAATATTTTTTTGACTAAACCCAGTCTTTCAAACCCATAAGCAAAATAAATAAGACACATATGCTACAAATGAAAATAATATATATGTATATATATATATATATATATATATATATACAAACAGTGAAATAAAATATATGCCTCCTCCTTCATCTAACTACAGCAAGATTCAATATGCATACCACTAAACTTGTACTCAAAAGTCTCTATCTTGGTGTATCTCTAGCTCTACCCCTGCAAGTTTATTATTGCAAGCCTTCCATGCATTCACTTCTAATACCACCCTCAGTATATGAAATGTTGAGTTTTAACATGCAATATGTAATTATTAGTGTAGTTAAAGACATATTAGATGCTGTCCATATAGTATATTGGTCTAAATATTTCCCCACTAAGTAACACAAATAAAATACTCAACTCTCATATGAAAGCTTGAACAAAACGTTTTGATAGCATGTCTGTAGCTGTTTTTTTTAAGTTGTTTACAGAAATTAATATTCAGTGTATTAAGACTTGCAACCTGATTCCACTGTAATGGTGAATTTGTGCTGGTATTGTATTTAAGCCTAGAGGTTATAACCTGATTCTTGTCAAAATACTCAAGCCAGTGGTGTTTTCAAAATAAGTTTCTACAGCTTAATTAAACTGAATGAGTTAATAGGGTAAACACATAATTTTAAAGTTCTTGCTGGGATGAACACGATGTTCTGCTGTCATCAGCTGTAGCAGACTAATCCTTTCAGATGTTTAGTTTAAGAGTAAAGTGTAAATATAAATCAGTCTGTAAAAATGGATATTTATGTATTTGCATCACATTTACAACAAAATAATTAGCTAGCCGAGGCAATGAAAAAAGTAATCTAAATATTCACAAGTTCAGATGTTGCAGCTAATGTACATGACCAGGCATTTTAGGGCCCCTGTAATCACTAAACAGAATTATGTTCATGAACATTTAAGACATGTAAGTTTGAGTGTATAAAATTAATACTTAAAACCTGCTTCAGTTTAAACCTGTATTAAATTGGATTGTTAGATTCTGCTGAGTCACTACTAGATTTTGTAAGCCTGAAAAATAACTAGCCTCCCCAAACTTCCAGAGTTCCCCTGACTTCTGTATAACTCCTTCTAAGAAATGATGTTAAAGCCTATTCTTTCTTACTATATGTAAAACGGAAAGTATAAAGAATAGTGTCTTCGGCTACAAGATTGTCAATCCCTTTCTTTGTATAGCTAATAAACTTTGTAATTGACCCTAGGGTGCTTTGATTGTTTAATTTATGCTAACTGAATGTATGAACTCTCTTGTAGCATAATTCTCTTCAGTCTTATATTTGAACCAGGCTTGAGGTTTTCTTCAAAGTTCCCATGGTGACTTTCTCTAACTTCCATATGGGGTGCCAAACGTCTTCCCCAACTTCCCTTAAAATTTACAAGACATTTCCAAGAGAGGGGCTTCTCTTTAGAGAAAGCGGATTCCATTGTGGGATCTTAGCTTTGTTTTGGAGCAGTTAACTAAGCCACCATTTGAACTATCTCAAGGTGGAGATGAAGTTCATTTGCTGCAAGACTCTTTTCTTAGTAACTATTGTGTTAGCCAGTTGTACTTCTAAACTTTAAGCCTTGTGTATTAAGTTGTTTTCTGTATGGTGTTTCATAACAATAAAGTAGTATTGCACACTACACCTTCCTTTACATGGAAGCTGGTAGGGAGTCCATCAATCTTTCTGTTTTCCTGAACTACTCACATAAAGGGGAATTATTTCTTCATTGCATCAGTATGCATAGGCAACTGCGGTTCTATCCCCAACACACTAAGAAACTCAGAAAAAATGTTACATCTATTTGTCTCATTTACTAGTAAAGGTTAGACACTAAAGTTTCAATGTATAGCTGGCAAGATGGTTGTCTGAATGTAGATTAATTACTTACTAAAAAAAATGGCAAATCTTTTTTGAATTGGCCAAAAACACATTCCACCAGTGTAATAACCATGGCTCAGGTGTTCTTTCATAATGTTTCCACAGATGATATATGTGCAACTGTTGCAAGGGTTTTTCTAGGCACCTTTGCAAAGTACTACCAGGTCGATGTAATCTCTAGGTCTCATTCGGCCTTTGGAGTCACCATTGTCAAAGGCATTCTTTTCTAGGATTATCAATAACAGTTACTGGGGATTATGTGCAAGCAATAGAGGCTGTTGAACCACACCACATCAGATATGAAAGTTATGTACTTAAGACATCAAGAGAGTTGCATAGAATGGATATGGGTGTATGGCAGCGATGTGTATGCTCAGAGCAACATTTTCTGATCTAGAGAGGAATGTGGAGAGCAGGGGAATATTATGGACAAATGCAGGAGATGAACCCCAGAAAATGACATGGGTGCCAAGATGACTGAGTTGAAGCTACAGTCCTATTAGTGCAGAATAAACCACAACCATGTATATTTGTCATTATGAATGGCAAGTACATAACTTTTAATTACTTTGCTTTCACTGAACAACTTCTCATCTGGAAGGATTAACCATAACAATCTTAAACTTTTGATGGTATTCTCAAATACAGTCCAAGCAGATTAGCTATGCCAGTCCAATATTAAAACCAGTATTACCTATGATACATCATTCTCACTTGTACCTCATTATGAACAACATTCCTCATTTCGAAATTTAAAAATGCAGTGCTCCACTCTGTTCCACATTTAGGGTTTGACATACAATTATCATTAAGAATTTTTTTATTAAATATCAGTGGTAAACACTAATGATTAGTACTGAATCATATTAATTCACCAAATAACTATTTTAAGTATGAATAAACAGTAACAATGACATGAGCTTCCTAATTGAAATTCTTAGTAAGTGTTCCACATTTTGCCCATTTGTTCCACATTGAGAGATAATGACTACATTTTGGAGACAGACGGTTTAGAGATATTCTATGACATCTCAGCCATTGTGAACAAGAGTAACCCCCAGTATACGCATAGCAAACTCCATCCAACACCAATCTCCACAAACTTTTAAACACAAACACTCTAAGTAGTACAGTGTAAAACAAGTGATACAGTTGATAAAATGTGTGCTGGCTGTATGTTAATAAAACAAAAAAGGCCCTTAGAGCTTCCCCTGTTAGTAACAATATTTTAATAATTAAACAATTCAAAGGAATCATGGTTTAAATCATAATAAACTGCAACTTATATTTGAAAAAAAAAAATCCACACACACACACACATTTTGCATTAACAGATGTTTATTGTCATCTCTGTGCAAACAAAAGAAACTACTGGTCCAAAAAAATGTAACACACTAAAGCAATCACAGTATTATTTATTTGTTGACATTTGATTACTGGGATGCCTTCTGTGAAGAGTCTGCATGTTCTCCCTGTGGTCACATGGGTCTCCTCCAGGTACTCCGGTTTCCTCCCACATTCCAAAGACATGCAGTTGGTGGACTGGACACTCTAAATTGTCCGTAGGTGCGAGTGAGTGGTACAAATGAATTACCTTGGCAGGGCTAGCAACTCAGCAGTGTAAACCTTGGCTCGAGATGATTGTCACTGCTGAAGTGACACCCCGATCCTATGTGCAAATGGGAAAAGGGGTTGAGGATGGATGGATTTGATTACTGGGAAAGTCTGACTGGGTAAAAGCCCATTTTCAGTGAAAGCCTGGGGGGAAAAAGCTCCAAAGTATTACAAAACATTTTAAGAATAATTTCACAGTCTTTAAAAATAATACAAAAAACAAATACAATTTAAATAATTATACCAAATTAGGCATAATATGAAAACATTGGTTAAGAATAGATACTATGATTTAATAGTTAAATTTTAGCCACTAAGCATTCAAAAGTAAAAAAAATATTAATTTTGGAGATGAAATTTTAAGAGCTATGTATGGAGCATACACTCCCTCCCCCAAACCTCCCTTCTTCTTTTTGAAATGCACCATAGTTATGTTTTGCCACCTAGATATTACTTTGAATTCTAGAAACTTGGGAGAGCTAGAGTGGAGTAGGAACACCATCCCCACACCTGCAGGACTAGCAACTGTTACACTAATGCAACTGAGAGTAAACGTAATCCTTGCAGTTAATCACAAATTACAGTACCATCAAGCATCTAGTCCACGCTCAAAAATTGGTGTTACAAGTCTCTAATTTGTTGTACTGTTGTGGCGATTCCTAACGGGAAGAGCCGAAAATGATGATGATGTTCATAGGTTAGTACTAAGCTAACTGCCCTTGTGAGCCATTTTAAGCCTAGCCAATAATCCTTTGTGAGACTCAAACCCTGCACCTTGTGTTTGCAAGGCAAACACCTTAACCATTAGGCCACCCTCCCAACCCGTTGTATTGTTATTACATATCTCCAAGACTGTACAAGATGGAATAGCCGAACAATGATGTTGTACTGTTATTACATATCTCCAAGACTGTACAAGATGGAATATTGATTTGAAATAAAAAAAATGTTTTGATTTCTCCTTAGTACAATGTTTTATGCAATATATTCTTACTGCTTTGCGTTATTAAACTACCTCTCGGGAAGAGACAAACAATGGTCCACACAGATAAGCGATCCAGTCCGGTTAGCAAACAAAAATAAAATATATACAATCGTCGACATCTACTTCGGACGTCATCTGTGCTACACTAAGGTATTAGATGCATATTGATATTTTAAATTAGTCACTTCCGTGTTCACCCCGGGAATCAATTCTGTGGCTCAGCTCGACAGTAGCACAGGAAAATAATTTGATGGCGAAAGCCAGTGTACCTTTTTGGCTAGACTTATACTGGCCCTAGGGCAAACAGTCTAGTACCTACCTATGAACCAATAGTCCAATGTTTGAAATGCATACGTAAACTAACTGTTTTTATACATAATAAAACTTAGACTTCACCCATACCTCCCCAACTATCCCCAATTTTGACTCAAACTTTTGCTCTGTCCCTTTCAATCCCTCCTACAACCGGTGACTTTCGGAAACAAAGGCAGTGAATTACACTTAACAAATAATGCGAATAATTACAGTTATAGACGTCTTTTACTTAAAAACTGTATTAACCAACATTCTCTTATTGTGTCAATGTTTCAGGTTAACATTACTAATAATATTTTAAAAGTGTCCCTGATTTTTTTCCTGGGTTTGTCCCCGATTCTGGTGAGATTTGTCACAGACTGGTTTTGAACCATGGTTCGCCGTTATGCTGCACAGACAACTCGCGTTTTGTTAATAAGCAGGGCCCACAGCAATCAACTGTTTAAATATTATACAACACATCGGTGACGCTCTGTTATATAAACCAAAAGCAATCGCTGTAACCCTTACAGTACCCCGAACCCAGCAGTCTCGCACACCACACACAAGATCACTCAGGTCACACCATGAACGTCACAGTTTTGCGCACAGTATTTGACACAGGGCAATGAAAAGGACAAGCCTGACCCAGCGTTGGGGTCCTAAACAGTGCGTTCCAATATGGCTGTTTCCACAGTAAATTGGGGGAAGCTTGGTTGGATTAAGAAGTGTTTACCCTTTAGAACTTGGCTTCCTGGGTGAGTGGTATTTTCCAAAAATAATTTTTAAGAATGAGTTAAAGATGCAGATTTCTAGAACGCAGAATGTTAGTAAAACAAGAGCGAAGAAGTAGTGTAGCACATTATAATTAAACAACCGGATTCGGAGCTGATAAGGGAGTCTCAGCTTTACAGAATTTCTCAGAATGTCCATTGGTATAATGTTAGGGAAGTACCTCGGGTTTAGTTCTGTGCAGGTATGGGTAACTTGTTTCTTACTTCATCTCCTTCAACACTTTTATGCTAATAGAAAATTGTCTGAATAACATGTTTTGTAAGTTTACAGAAGCAGTATTTAATATCTGACCTAATTTTGAGACTTTGTTTCCCCTTTCGTTTTGACGTTGCCCAGAATACTTGTACCAAAAGGTTTAGAGGTATGTAAGGGAATGATAAAGGGCATTTTTTCTTTTTGGCTTGATGTGAAGGAGGTGTGAAGTGGCTAAAGCTGATGGTGAATGTCTTTTTTTTTTTTTTTTTTTTTTTGAGGCTGGAATAAAGAACAGATCTTGTTTACTGGATGGGGATTTAGCTTGTCATCTGGCAATGAGAGCATTGATGATTACTAAATGTTTTTGTTAGATTAGTGTTGCAGTAGCTTAGGCTCTGTGGGATGCCCTGCCAAGGATCACCCCCCCCCCCCCCCCAATGGGGCTGCCTCCTGCATTGGATCATAGGGAATAAAGAACAGCTATAGTGCTTAACTTCAGAACTTTCTCGCTGCCAAAGTGTACAGTGTGTCTTAGACTTTGAAAGTCCACTTTCAGTCTGTTTTCCTGGCTTGGCAGATAAGTGGCCTGTTGGGGTTACCTTCCGTTTTGCTTCTTTTTTAAACCTACTATAAAATGCAGTACATGTTCTTTCTTTGGCTACAGCATGGTATTGCTCTTACAGACAGACCTTCAGTTTCTTTCATGGCAGATTTTTCGTTGTTACTTTTTGGTAAGGTACGTAGTGTTTTCAATTAGATTCTTCCATTTTTGTTAGTTTTATCTCCCCAAAGGGGTGGCTTGTTCTGTCATTTTTGGTAGGACACAGCAGTGCTTGCTACCTCATTTTCTTTTCTTGTCTAATGGCTCTAAATTGTTACTGCTGAAGTGGTACCCCGACCCCATGGGCAAAAAAGGGGGTAATAGATGAATGTATTACTACTCTTCAGGTGTTGAGCTTTGTTTCTTTTCTTGCCTAATCCTGATACATTTTAGGGACTCCTTCTCTGACTTTATGAATTTCATCCCTCCCCAGTCCAAGAGAAAAGGCAAGTTGATGAGGAAGATTTGTTTTTTTTTTTTCAGCTCTCCATCATTGGTGAATGACTCCACTGTGGCCATGAGTTATTCCTCAGACCATTCATGTTTTCTATTTGGTCCATCTGGTGTTGCTCCTCAGAAAGCCACTAAAACCCTGGAAGTTTGCATATCCTCTACAGCTGTTCCATTACCCTTCTTGTGACAGGGAGAACCACATTTTTTGGCACCAGGGAAGGGGCCAGGAGACTTTCCTCTCTTACATTTTGCTGAGGAGCATTTTTCCCGTAGTGAGCATACCTTTTCAGAAAGGTTTGCTAGGAAAAGGAAGCATAAGATGGAGGTTTGTGGAGGCCCATTCTTGACCTTTCCTTTCTGAACCTTGTTATCAAAATTTCAGTATTATGTCTCTTCAGTAGGTGTTGCCTGTTATTTCCCCAGGCATCTTCCTTGTAACTTTAGATTTTAAGGATGCTTATAATCTTATCCCAATCATTTATGTTTCTGACAGATTTTCTGCTCTTCTATGGCTGCATTTCACTTTCATTTTTCCTGTTTTGCTCTTTGGGCTGTTTACTCCTTCCAGGGTGTTTTCAAAAGTGCTTAATTCTAGTAATAGCCATTGTAGATTGCAGGGCATTCACACTTTTCTATATCTAGACAACTACTTGATAGTGGCATATGCTTTCAAGACTTACCATAAATCCTTTGATTGGGTAATAAACCTTTTTCTTAGTCAGGGATGTCTGATAAACAGGGAGAAATCTTTTTTTATTCCCACTCTGAGCTATCTTCTGAATGCATCCAGTATGAGGATTTCCTTCGTCAGGATGAAGTGCGGTCTCATTTGACTCTCTGGAATTCACCCATCTTGCCTTGGGTGTCTGTCAGGGCAGAATCTTGGGGTTCATGGCCTGTACCATTCTTATGAGTCCTCTGGACAGATTTCATGTGTGGAAATTTCAGTGTTTTTTCATAACTCTGGACCTAACAGAATTGCCTATCCTTTCTGGTTCTGGGGTTTTTGAAAACGGAACTGTGTTGGTGGCTGCGTCACTTGACACTCAAGCCAGGTCTTCCTTTTACTCCATAGTTTGCTACTTGGTGACAATGGATGCCTCAGACTTTGCTTTTGGGGCTGTATCCAGTGGAATAAAGGTTCAGGGTATTTGGAACAGGACAAATTGTGACACATGAATGCAAGCAAATGATGTTCCCTTTGCATGCTCTCCAATCCCTTGATTATCTTTGGGTTTCCTGTCCTTTGCTTGTTATCACAGACAGTATTACAATGATGTGGTA
>NC_056744.1:72926943-72951943 GCF_019279795.1 Protopterus annectens | reverse complement strand
TATATATATATATATATATATATATTTTAATAATCTTAGCGTGTTTGCATGGCGCACCACACTGCGCAAACATGCCTTATTAAAAAAAAAACTGGTAAAATTATATATTAATATCATGAGACAAAAATGTATTACAGGACCTTGTGTGCAGTATCTATAATGGTGCACTGGTGCTGTTGCTAACTTGGAAGGGCTTGGAAGCATGTAGTATCCAGGTTGTGAGCATGGGTCCCTATACAAATGAGGTGGTATTACTGAATAGCATAATAGGGTAACCATGTCCGCATATCCGCTCCATGTAGGCAGCGAACCATGTTGGTGTCTACAGAGGAGGTAGTTGACATCAGGAGGGGGTGTGTCCAATAACTTCTAAACTGATTGGAGCTTAGCTGCGCCTGCTTGCGCTGCCGTGTTGTGTGTGTGTGTGTGTATGGACGTCTAAGCTTTGTTTATCTACGGGGAGTGTGTTTCTGCTGTGCGCCGCTGTGCTGAGGGTGGAAGTTTGGGGGTGTACTGGTGGAAGTTTGGGGGTGTACTGACGGCTATGCAGTGTTTACCTATGGGGCGCATGTTTGCAGGGTGCACTATAGTGCTCAGAGTATCTGAAAGGCCAGTGATGTATTAATTAGTGTTGATCCTTGCTTAACTTAAACTAGGGCCATTAAGTGATGTCAGTAATATATTAGGCCAATGCACTTCATCATAGGTAGCAAATCATGCAAGCAGCACTTACAACAGTAGAGCACTATAAAGTATGCATACACCCTACAGTCTGATGTTACCCCCATACTCTGCACCATTGGAGTACAAACTTGGGAATTTTAACTGACAATGCTAGGAGCTGCTGCAGGTCTGCTACATTTGCACGTGCTAGATGTTGAAGTTAGTGCTGCTGCTGACAGTAGGCCTAGGCAGAGAAGGAGGAGAGTGTTCAGGCCCAGGGTACTCTTCTAGGAGCTAAATGAGCTGGAGATTGTAGAGCACTACAGGATGGACAGGACATACTACAAGAAGTCACTGGGCCCTGCCGCCCTCAACTCGGGATGAGAGCCAACCGAGGGGAACTCCTCCCAGTGGAAACAAAGGTATGTGTAGCCCTTGGGATAATAGCCACAGGTACCTTCCAAATCCCAACAGGGGAAATGATGGGGGTCTCACAGGCATCGGTATCCAGGGTACTCCACCATTACCTGGATGCCATGCTACCACATGCAAGTGAGCACATTTTATTTCCTCTTACCTCTGAGGCAAGGGCCAGCAGTATGCAACACTTCTACCATGTAGAACGCTACCCTGAGGTACTGGGTGCCATAGATTTCACTCATGTACACATCAAGGCAACACCTGGAGAGGAGGGTAGAATCTACGTCCACTGCAAGGGGTACCACTCCATCAACTGCCAGGTTGTGTACAGTGCCCAGGACATTGTCACGAATGTGTGTGCTGGCAGCTATGGCAGCTGTCACAACTCCCATATCTGGCACACATCACAGCTGTGCCAGATGTTTGCTAGGGGGGCATTTAGTGGGGGATGCTGGCTACGCATTGGAACCTTGGATGATGACACCCATCAGAAATGCGCACACACACCTGCGGAAGAAAGCCATAATGAGGCACACACACAAACGAGGAACATCATAGACCATGTGTTTGGGTTGCTGAAGTCACGGTTCCGGTGCCTCTGTCTGGTGGAGCCCTGCAGTACTCTGTAGACACACGCACATATGTTCACAGTATGTGCCATGCTACACAATATGACCCTGTGGAAGCAGCTGTGGCAGGATGAGCATAGGGAAGGGATGCACAGTCCCCCACCCGTGGGCAGACATAGGCGTGCCCTGGCATTGGCTAAGAGACAACGCATGGCACATACACTGGCAACCTAGGGCCCCAGGGGCTGACACCTTACTCCCACTCACATACATATAATAAAATAGCTGATGCCAGGCAGCCCACACAACCTTTACCTATCCATGTATTGGTTGTGTACCGCTTGCATCACACACAGTCAGCCCTGAACTACAGTTCTGTCAACTGCTGCATTCTCAAGGTGAGTCTCTAATCTGCGCACTAATTATAAGGATTACTATAATAAGGTATCGTATGTATGGATCTGCTGCTGTTATGCAAGAAAATATAGTGGGCTATTTGGTCAGAGTTGACATCCATATGGGACAACTGATACCCAGTCCAGTAGTATGGTTCCTTAATTTTCACTAGACCGCATGCTTGGAATATTCATGATATCAGGCAAGGGAGATGTTAAACAGTGGGCACACATGATATTTGGACTACTGTCTACCCAAGCTGATCATGTGCTTTGTTTCTCCACCTCTAACACAGCAGTGTACCCATATAACAGAATATCAGCTATGATATAGCAGTGGACTAGGCAATCTCTGGGCTGTAACATAGCGCTCATACATTGTATGTCTCTCTTCACGCAGGAGAACGATGTACATATGTATACTGGTAAATGTGTGATTGATGACCCCTCTCTCTCTAGCAACCTATGTGGCTCAGTGGACTAGGGAAGCTAGAGTGGGTGAGGATACTGATGGTTTTAATCTGGAATTACGTACATCTTTTGCATGTGAGGTAGTAGTATGTTTGTGTTTTCTCAGAATGACATCTCAACCTTTTAGTGTAAGAAATCTGGATAAAGCCAGAAAGATTGGGGGGACAAAGGCCCAAACATAGAGACAAAGTTTAAATATTGGTCATATAAACCTTGCTGGATGTAAGGATGTTGCAGTAGTACATATATTCCAATGGACATGAAGTCTGACACACAGTTGTTTGTCTGTAATTAGTAGAATGTATTGATGTCAACATTCAATAAAGCACCAGAAATCCACAAGTGTGTGAGGAACAGACCAAACATATGAGGCAAAACTCTGGATATTCTGTGCAAATCAGGGTGCTTGAAAGGTATGCAGACTGTCAGTCTGGTGGTGGTGTAACATTACCAAAACCAGTCACATATTTAGTACAGCAGACAGCTGGGGAATGTTGTGGACATTTTGAGTGAAGTACAGTACTGCAGAAACAGTGGCGGATGTTGATGTCTGTAACATACACATTCCTGGACTGGAATACAGGTATTAGTGGACGAGAGTTGCATTACAAGTACCAACAGTCCCACTGTGCATGCCCGTACACTTAGTAAAAATGAGCACAATTCTGTTGACCCTTCAGTGAAATTACCTTTTATGTATAAATGTATACGTAGAGACGTATACATATCCATCTGTCAGTGTCTGTTTGTTACATGCATTATATATATATATATATATATATATATATATCACACTCTCACACACACACACACACACACACACACACACACACACACACACACACACACACACACACACAGCTACATTTATATATACATCCTTGTTATATACAGAAATGTGTGTGGATGGCTGCAGTGTCCGACATACCCTAATACGTGTGTAAACTGCACTATCACATGGCCATAATGTTGCTCAAAGGATCCAAAGTAAGGGTGGAACAGTACATAATCCACTTAACTTACAGACCCCTATGCCTGCTGGATGTCACCATGGAGACAGATACAAGTGAGCAGGTGGTGTAATGTATATTGGTGTCAATACACATATGGACAGGGGGCATTGTCCATGCCCACAGTGTCGCCTATCTAACTGCAAGCAGCCATATATGGCCATACTGGTAACTGTACACAGATAGCTAGGATAGCATAGGATACTAGATGCAGATAACAGTACAAACCTTTATCACTCTGCAGGCCACAGATGTTGTTCAACACAAGCCTAGTTTGTGTAATGCACAAGTACTGTGCCTGCAGTCACATATACAACAGACTGAACTTGTGGCATGTGTGATAAGTATTGTGATCTATAGTGTAAAAGCCTAGATAGGTAGGGGTTCTAATCTCACTCTAAGATACTTGGTGCGTGCGTGTGTGTGTACCCCTGCAAAACAGCTGTCATGCATTCATGGGTTATCCACCTGCAATGGTTATGCACGTTTTTGGCCTGTAACTTGCTGCTAGCTTCTACACTACCCTATTCTGCAAGGCCTGATAATGTCGGCTACCTTAAGACTACCAGCTGGTAGTGTAGTAACAAGACTTAAGCTGTGGCACTTGCGATAAGTAGTGTGATCTATAGTGTATAAGCCTAAATAGGTAGGGGTTCTAATCCCACTCTACCCAACATGGTGTGTGTGTATATCCATATGGTATATGTATGATAACCTATGTAAAGTAGACCTAGGTAGGGTTATGCATCATTTTATTTGTAGAGGGTGATGTGAACCCCCCCCCCCCAAATGACTGACCACAACAAGGCTTGCTTATATCAGCAAGCATTATATGTTCTAAACTGATACACGCAGCACAACTCATGTCTGCTAGTACTATCGGGTACTGTGATCTGTATTGTGTACCAATACATAGGTAAGTGCTTTATTCTACATACAGCCAACTTGAAGTATGTGTGTGCCTTGGCATGTCCTTTATGCAGTGAGTGGAAGTGGTGCTAACCTGAATGTAGCCATGTTTGTGTGTGTGAGGCTGTTACAGCAGTATGCATCACGTTATGGGGCCATAGCACATGTGAACTTAACTAGCACAATGACTATACAGCCCTCACAGTTTGAGACATCTGTATATCCCTCGGTACTGGACCAGCACATATTGTTCCAGTCCAAGAGGGACTCTGGCAGATGCTGTGTGTTGAGATGACTGCTGCCCAACCAATCAAACAGCATGTGCTGAGGTGCTCTGTGTATACCATTAGGCAGGGTTTGTTTCAAGGGTATGTTTATGTCTGTCAGACAAATGTCTCCCACAGACATGTAGTAGCAACATCACTTAATAGGTTAATGTCCTTGCAGTGAGCCAACTGTGCTCCCTACAGATAGGCAGCATATGCACTCCAGCAAGGTCACACCTTGCCCTGTAGCAGACCTTATCACAAATTATGAATGCATGAATACGCTGGCCGCCGACATTGTCCTTTGTAGACTGTCATACAGATGTGAACCTATGGATCCATGCACGTATACTGGTGTACCTTGCTGAAGTCATATTTGTGCTGTGCTGCCATGCCATGCTGTGCCACTTCAGTGTCACTGTGTGTCCATGGGATATCCCCTCAGACTCTTGCAACAGAAACCTACACAGGTCTGTGTCATACCTGTCCCTGTGTAACAATACTACAAGTACAACGTCCTACAACACATGGTCCACAAAGTATTTTGCGTACTCATTACACATGCCAGTGACCACTACAAGTGGCATGCAAAACAATACTGCATTACACAAGTACATGTCAAGTGATATAGTCACCCTGTTCCTCAGGCACATAACTTCATTCCCCTGCATCGATGGGAAGGATGACCGGGATGTGGCACAGATATCATCACTTGCATAGGGTGGTGTGTGGGGCTGCTGGAGACCTAGGCTGGGCCAAATGGTTGACAGCATGTGTGTGAGTCAGGAAGGAGAGTGGGTTAGATGGGGCATGGAGAGGTGCCGTGTGTGTCTGTAGGTGACCTACATGTGACAGTGGTATGTGTGCATATACACAGTCAAGCTCAGTGCTAGCCCTACACGTGTATGTTGGACAGTTGTGGACCCTACATGGTAGAGTTGACAGTTCACGGTCTCCAGCCCTGAACATGGGAACTGACTGGCAGGAGTTGCACTGGCACTACCATGCCCATGGTCAGATGTGGTGCTAGTATCTGATGGTGACTGCTGTCTGCTGGGACTGCGTCCCCTACTGGACTGCCCAGGACCACGTGCCTATAGCCTGCCATGTTGTGGACAGCACACTCTCTCCTCTGTAGAGATTGGATGCGCTGTCACTATGGGAGCGTAACTGTGCATGGCCACGTGGACTCTTAAGTAGATGGTGTTTCTGACCTACATCCATGGGTCTGACGCCCAACTCCATCCACATGTTCCAGCACAGACAATGTGCAGTCCAGGACAGACACTGTCTCAGCCCACAATCTGTCCACTGCATCAGTGAACCGATCCAGGGTGTACCCAATGCAGTAGAGGCAGTCACGGATGTCAGACTGTACTGCATCCATAGCGCTAAGCATACATCTGGTGTTATGTTCAGAACGTACCTGTGCCTCCATGACAGCCTGAAACATGTGTTGAGTGGCCCATGATGTGACACCTGCAACATCTGGTGGACAGGCAACAGTCCTCCTATGATCATCCCTGTCAATCCTCCTGTGTGGAACCTTGCCAGCTCTCTGGCTATGGCTAGTGTCTGCACTCACTGAAGCCATAGTTGCCACATTGGCCTGTTCAATGTCTTCACCCTCTGACTGTCCCATATGAGGTCTGTGTGGACTGGATATGTGTGGGCATACGGACTGTGTGCAGTGAAATTGGGGGCAGAAGAGGGATGTCAACCTATGGGGCAGATTCTGCCCCCAACAACCCCACCTGTAGCTCACTTTGGCCACCATCATCATCACAGTCCGAAGAGAGACTGACAGGTGATGTGGGGGGGGGATGCCATAACCCCCTGGTAACCTGCGGAAACAAAGACAAAAGCAGTACATACTACCTGCACTATTATGTATGTAAAATCCACAAAGAGTCATAATAATGAGGATCCACAACTGCATTACCACTCTCGCATCCTCTCATCTCTGCTTTCATCTACAACAGACTTCCTCAGAACAGCATACACATTCGACTCCAGGACTATATAACAAGCACGTCGGGTAAATCACGTGACACTTGGCCAGTACAATGTACCTTTTAGGTATGCAATATGACACTATACCTGGTAACACAGCACATAAAACCCAGTGCAGTTATCTTAACAAACATCAATGCCTAAGGTATGTACCATTGACCTTTCCGTATATACAAGACATGTCAGATTAATTGGCTCGTGTACACCAGGCGGCATATTGTTCTGAACTATAAACTGCTTGTTCAACTACACTCCTGTGACTACCCACTCTAGAAAACTTGGGTAACTGTTCCAGACTGGAACATACAAACATTCTACTTTGGGTATACACAAAATTACCTGTACCTAGGATATTATCCTGACCCTTACCCTTAATAATATAGGTGTGTTCCATAACAAAACAGTATCAAGCTTGCCAGATGCAGAACCACAGCTTTGGACAACTCCTAATGGACCTGTAAAAAGATGAGAGTGAGGTAATTTCAGTACCACTGCATGTTGCAGCACAATGTAATACCTGCATATATCTCACATTACAGTACCTACTGTTTTACCTGGTGTATTGCTGACATGCCAAGTATGAGTGTACAACTTTGCTACCCCCCCCCCCACAGCACATAGGCCTAACATGCATATAAAGGTATGTACAGCCTGACAGAATGACTGCTACTGTGTTACAATGGTTGTCACGGTAAGCTTACTTACACGCTCCTCTCCTGTGGACACTGTGGCACCAGCCTCCACAATGTATGGTATGATGGATGCCTGGGAGCTGTCGTGTGTCCCTAGGTTCACAAGGAATTCCTCAGTGGCTGCTCCTTTGCAGGCCCTCCACCGGTGATGGCACAATCCCTGGCAACATCAGCTGCCCTTCATCGTGCAGCATTCAACATGTCCATAGCATGGCGTCAAACCTGCTCATATGTCCTGTCCTGGTGGCCAGTCTCATACACATCCCAGACAAGTTCTGCCCACAGTGCAGCCCTCTGTTCCCTGTTATGCCACCCACTGGATGGGAGGATGTGACGATGCTGCCATAGTCCTTGGAAGTATTATTTCATTCTCTGCATTTGGGAAGGGGGATGCCCTCTAAGATGCATTTAGTTCTGAAATGCACCAAAAGGGAAATGCATTACAGGGACAAATACATGGATGTCCATTATGTACAGCAAGAGCAAATTGCCGACACTGTGCACTGCTTGCTCACATATGTCATACACCCACAATGTGACAACATACTACATGTGTGGATACAACCCTGATAGTATCATTACTGAGGTAGTTCTCTGTATGTCATGAGAGGTTCTGCTGTATGAGCATACAGCCAACACTCCGGTCCATTGTGGTGTGTCCTGTAAGGCCAGCCACCCAATAATGTCATAAGACCAGTGCCAGACAAAATAGCAGTGTGCTATTATGACCACTATACTGGGACAGTCCCAACAACAGTGTGCCGCAATGACAAAAGACAATGCAACCCTGATGTATTGTACTTCCCCTGTATGTGTAAGGCAGGGTATCAATGCCGTGTCATTACCAGAGGTGTAAGACAAGCTTACTGCTGTACTGCCTATTCCCCATTCCTCTCTCCTCCCATCTGCATCCTGTTATGTGCAAAAACATACCTGGTGGAGTGCAGAACTCCTCTGTTGAAATGTGCTGCTAGTACTGTTTCACAAAGGTGTGCACAGTGTGAGGAAAGTCTCTTACAGAATGTTTGCCCTTAGCCAGCTGTTTGCATTTTAACATGCTGCTCATTAGCAGGTAATTGCCTCTAAACCAATTTGTGACTCTGATATGCTAATTGCAGCCAAAACAGCCGAGTTGCACTATTAGCCAATGCCATGCAACCACTGTGCAATATATAAGGCCTTCATGTAGAACAGGGCCCCATTCTTAACTGTTCAGATGGACATTACTGGGGTAAGGAGACTACATTGTTGCAGAGGGTAGGTCTGTAGCAGAAACCTTTACATAGAGCTGTGTGTACCACAGGCTGAAGCTACTGCTGCAGGTAAATAGACATAGGCAGTGAGTGTGGATACTTTGAAGGGCAACAAGGTGAAGGTGTATTTGTGTCAGCCTTATTGTAGAGGCAGAGCCAGGGTGAGAGTACCCTTTGCATTCCAATTACGGCATGTGTTTAAGTACGTATGTTAGGCAACTATGTCAGTAAGAGAGTACTAGTGACATATAGTGATGCTATACTGATATGTGATGTGTGTCCCTACCTGCAGCGTGGCATGCAGCTCCGCTGAAACACACCTAATGACTGCAATTGGCAATTATTATGTTTTGTTTAAACCACCTGTTTTAAGTAAGTTGCGTGGCGGGTTAATGCAGTGTGCTGCAGGTGTGATGGGCTCTGGTTCAAAACATGGCAGAGGTGTTTTTGTCCATGTGTCTTAAATGTTGGAAACATATAGTCATTATAGCTGTATTTAGCTGAGCTTAGCAAACCGTGTTGTGTAGCTCTGCGCTAAAAAAAAATATAAAGAAAAGAAAAAAGAGAGCTAGAAAAGTGGTGAAACGGGGGCAAGCGAAGGGAAAAACATAGTGAAAGGCAGGGAGGGATGTGCAGGAAGGGTGTAAGAACCATAGCTATCCAGTTCTTGTACAGCAATAACTATGCACTTTGTCAGAATTTGTAGATGAATTTGGGTTCTCAAACCCCAGAGAGAGGGGTGAGGATAACGTAACTGCATTGTTAAGCCAATTGGGCCGAATTACATGTGTCCACTGGACACATGTGCAAAATGTAGAGCTATGTATGGGATGATTTTTAAGGTGAGAGTGGAATGTTGGGGAAGGGACATGGGTATGTGTAGGAGAGGGAAGTTGGGTATGTGAGGATGCATTTGCAAACGGACAGGATGGCAGATGGGCAGTGTGTGACACATGGGGGGGTGAACTCCTTGTATAGGGAGGGTATTGTGGAATCGTCCCATGTGCCTCCGAACGGCAGCAGTGTGACTCGAGTACCCATCCATGGAACTGTTGACACTGCTCTATCACTGTTGCAAACGTGGCTGTGCTGGAGGCTGGGCACCAGGATGAGGCTGCCCCACCAGGGTGGCCAGCATGCCCTCTGTCCAGCGCAGGTGTGGTCATAGCTGTGGTGGACTATCCTGCACACCAAAGCTGGCAGCTCCGCATGTGTGACAACACCCCCTCCACCACTGCTCCCAGATGGGGGCTGGGCACCTTCCCCTGAGGCAGTACTACCACATGCCACAGGTAGTGCAGGAGCAGTAGAGGGGGCACCACTGGTCTGGGTCCCACACGTGCCGGGACCTGGTGCCCTGGCCGGTTGAGGCAAGATGGGGGATCAGCTGGAATTGGTCTACCTTGATGTGCTGTGGTAAATTAGGTATAGCGATACGTTATGGTTTAATAATAATCAAACCAATGTTAGTATTAACAGAATCGAACATCATATTTATTCATCAGTATACATATTAATGTATAACATGTGCAACCCAACATTAAGTAACATAACAGTCAGTATGGTAACAGCATTCCAGTAAAAAGTAAACTATAGGGCCAACAAAACAGTTAGTTTAACAAATATGTTAGAATCATAATAAAACATAATCAATGACATTTTCCAATATATAGTTAAACAGAATGTTAATACTAAATCATAATAATAAATAACAGTAATACATAAATGAAGATAAGGGGTGGGGGGAGAGAGAAAAATTCCATTACCGACATTGCAAGTTATATTCCTCAATACACTGAAATATATACGAAGAAAAATTATGAAACCACACCAAACCAAATATGCAACAAGAGAGGAACCTTGTTAGCAGAAAGAACGCCACCTAGTCGCAACAAAACCTTAACGCTTTTATTAGAACCACCCAACAGAGCGTTTTCGCCACGGAACACCGTGGCTTCTTCAGAGATTCACATTCTAAAAAACAAACACTCCATTTAAAACTATTAAATCAGGAAGTGACATCTTCCTGTTTCCTGCTAACGGCAGCTGTGTTTAAAAACACAAACATACAAAACATTTTAAAATGTCATATTCAAACATCAATGGAATAAAATCGAATCAAGTATAATACAGCATAGTGTATCACAAGCGGGTAAAGACTCCACCACTTTGCAAGTGTATATACAAAAATGGAAAAAAATGTTTACCTAAAAGGTAAGTAATATATACAAAAGTGTAAGTGCATATGTATATGCAAAATATAGACTTCAAGCAAGAGTTTTATGTACATTAATAAAGCACCAATAAAGGGAGAAAACCACCCTACTTCAAAAGTGCATACATCTAAAAAATTGCTACACACAGGTGTAGTTTCCCAAAAATCACAACCAGTAAGAAATATGCTTAACTGTAGGATTAAGTAAAATGATGAAATTCCCAATCAGATAAATCAGCCAAACTGGTTCCTTTAGTCTGTCTTCTGTCTGGTGCAAAACACAACTAAGTGTCCAAATCTACCAGCAATACCAAATACTTGGTCAGAATCAGACCCCAATAAACCGTGGCTTAGTAATAAAGCCTAGCGGATTTTACCTAAAATAACTTTTTAATTTAAGAACAGGGGCAATGTTGCAGTTAATATTTAGACCAGGATGACTAAAAGCGTCTTAAACGCAACTGCCATTCTAACTCACAATTTTCCAAAATTAAAGAGAAAGGACCTCCTCTGATCTTTAAGGGCACGTGGTCAATGGCCATGAAGTGGAAACTGTGGCCTGGGTGCAGGGCAATATGCTTAGCCAGTGCATTATCATCTTTACTGGTCCTAATTGCGTACAGGTGCTCATACATTCTATCTCGGAGGCGCCTGACCGTCTTTCCTATGTAGAACACCGAGCAACAGTTGCACATGGCAATGTAGATGATAGATTTGCTCTCACAGTTGAGTGCAAACCTAATAACATACTTCTTGTCCCTTACCTGGAATGTCTCTCCTGTTCGAACATTATTACAAAACTTACAGAAGCCACATCTAAACATCCCTCTCCTTTTATAAAAGCTGTCCTGCTGCACATCCCTTTGTAATAGTTCTTTAAGATTTTTAGATCTTTTAAAAGTAAATCTAGGTTCCCATCCTAGTTTACCTGCCAGTAATGGATTAGAAGAGATCAAACGCCAATTCTTACGGACAATGTCCAAAATGGCCTTAGAGTTAGTACTGAAAGTGGTAATAAAGCTCAAGGAAACATCAATATCTGTACCGCTGTGATGCTCCCTATTTCTCACAACACCACTTGTTAAAGAAGTTCCATCTTCTATATTCAAACTGGCTTCATAAGGCAGGACATTCTGCTTGACCAGTAAGGGAGTGTAGAAACCCCTAGTTCTTTTAGATGTAACTTCCTCTATGAGTTCTAAAACCATTTTATCAGGGTAACCTCGGTTAGTGAACATCTCCCTTAGCCAAGAACATTCCTTAACAAAATCCACCAAAGTGCTGCACATTCTTCCTGCCCTCACCAGCTGTCCTTTCACAATAGATCTCTTCTGTTTATAAGGATGAGAGCTGGTGAAGTGCAGGAAAGAGTTGCAGTAGGTGGTCTTCCTATATACAGTGGACTTAAAAAAACTGTTGGGATATGTCCTTTGTTAGTTTGACATCGAGGTAATCTATCTCAATGGTAGAAAATTTAAAAGTAAATTTCAAGAACTCAGTAGTGTTACTAATGGTTTCAACAAAGATTTTGGCTTCTGTTTCCGAACCCCTAAACAACAGGAACATGTCGTCAAGGAATCGGGTGTAAAATGTGACAGGAGTCATAATACCAGGGAGCTTTTGTAAAATGTTGGTTTCCCAATATCCCATCACATAGTTTGCCACTCCGGCTCCACATGGGGAGCCCATCGCCACCCCACGTTTCTGTAAAAAGAAATCACCGTCAAATGTAAAATAATTACTGGTTAAAACTATTTCCAGTAATTCAGTGACCAGGTCAACCTCCAATTTAGACGCCCCAAAGGCCTGTAACATTGACCCTATCCATTCAACCGCTTCTAGATGCGGTATCGAAGTATAAAGGTCAATGACGTCTATGGTTAAAAAGTTATCATCACTGTTAAATGGTAGTTTATTGACACTGTCCAAAAATGTCCATGAATCCTTACATACACTAGGAATACCTTTGATATATTTATCCAAGATATGTGTAATGAGTTTGGAACATGGGTAGGTAATAGAGGACCTACTGTCAATCAATGCTCTCATAGGGGGGTCACTAATACTTTTATGAATTTTAGGGATCCCGAACATGACGGGGATCTTTGAACAAGTAATATCAATATAGTTATATGTCTTGATGTCAATTTTCCCCGTCAAGAACAGGTCCCTAAAATATCCCCTAATCCTCTGTATACTACCATTAACTTCATTTCTTGAAGATTTGGTATAAGCGTCACTTTCCAAAAGGGAGGACATCTTCTCATTGTAAGTGGAATTGTGAAGAATCACCAACCCACCTCCCTTATCAGGTTTTAACACTCGTATAGGCAATTGACTAATCTCATCTAACAATAGCCGTTGTTCTTTGGTAATGTTGGAATGTTTAGTCTTAGTTCTATCATTGATATTATTTCCTAAGAATCTAAAGTCAAATTCACACATGTTCTCAAACACTTCCAAAGTAGAGTGTAACGGGGGGTTGAATACACTGGTCAATTTCAAAGAGCATATATTAGGAGTTGTATTTGCTTCACCTGAGTTCTCACCCTCAGTTTCTTGATAAAATAACAACTTTAGGTTCATTTTTCTTACAAAACACTTAAGTTCTATAATTTCTTTCGCCACACTCCCATTCCTAGTTGGAACGAAAGTGTTGCCAAAGGCTAACAGTTCTACCAGTTGTTGGTCTATAGTAATATCCGAAAAATTATAGATCTTAAAATCACCTTTCTTATTGGTGAGAATAACAGGGTAACCTATTCGTGTGGATAGACCAAGAATATCAGAATCAAACACATGGGGAGTTAATACCTCCATCCTACTTGGTGTGACATCCACCAAAGACATGTCTAGTTCCTTCTCCTGTTCTTGTAAACCTTCTTGCTGCGTTGCCCTAAAAAATTGTTGCTGTTATTCCCTGTATTGTGCATATTGTGGCCTTTGTTAGCATTGAAGCCATTGTCACTTCTCTCATAGCCCCCTTTGTTTCTTGCGAAACCCTTAATTCTGTTACTCCTTCTGGGTGTTGGAGTGACCTGATTTTCTATGATGTCTTCTTCAATAAGGTCATCTAGCCTATTTTCATCCTCACCTGTTTGAGGAATGAGGTTCTCATTATTACTATTTAAACGGGGATGTCTAATTCCCTTTAAGTTTGGGTAAGCAGATTTCTTAACATAAGCATCCCTGTCCCTAATCAATTTTTTGCTCTTATTTCCTTTCAATTTTAGCAAAAGGGTGTCAATGCTGGACAAAATACGTCCATAATCAAACCGGTATCTATTGAAATCTAAGTCCTGCTTGATCTCTTTGTCTAAATCATTAATTTCCTTCATTAAAACATCAACATGTACACCATAGTGCTTAATAATCAAATCCAATAGTTCAGCACCATGTTTCTGAAATAATGCCTCTGTTGCTCGGTGTTCTACATAGGAAAGACGGACAGGCGCCTCCGAGATAGAATGTATGAGCACCTGTACGCAATTAGGACCAGTAAAGATGATAATGCACTGGCTAAGCATATTGCCCTGCACCCAGGCCACAGTTTCCACTTCATGGCCATTGACCACGTGCCCTTAAAGATCAGAGGAGGTCCTTTCTCTTTAATTTTGGAAAATTGTGAGTTAGAATGGCAGTTGCGTTTAGACGCTTTTAGTCATCCTGGTCTAAATATTAACTGCAACATTGCCCCTGTTCTTAAATTAAAAAGTTATTTTAGGTAAAATCCGCTAGGCTTTATTACTAAGCCACGGTTTATTGGGGTCTGATTCTGACCAAGTATTTGGTATTGCTGGTAGATTTGGACACTTAGTTGTGTTTTGCACCAGACAGAAGACAGACTAAAGGAACCAGTTTGGCTGATTTATCTGATTGGGAATTTCATCATTTTACTTAATCCTACAGTTAAGCATATTTCTTACTGGTTGTGATTTTTTTGGGAAGCTACACTTATGTGTAGCAACTTTATAGATGTATGCACTTTTGAAGTAGGGTGGTTTTTCTCCCTTTATTGGTGCTTTATTAATGTACATAAAACTCTTGCTTGAAGTCTATATTTTTGCATACACACATGCATTTACACTTTTTGTATATATTACTTACCTTTTAGGTAAACATTTTTTTCCATTTTTGTATATACACTTGCAAAGTGGTGGAGTCTTTACCCGCTTGTGATACACTATGCTGTATTATACTTGATTCGATTTTATTCCATTGATGTTTGAATATGACATTTTAAAATGTTTTGTATGTTTGTGTTTTTAAACACAGCTGCCGTTAGCAGGAAACAGGAAGATGTCACTTCCTGATTTAATAGTTTTAAATGGAGTGTTTGTTTTTTAGAATGTGAATCTCTGAAGAAGCCACGGTGTTCCGTGGCGAAAACGCTCTGTTGGGTGGTTCTAATAAAAGCGTTAAGGTTTTGTTGCGACTAGGTGGCGTTCTTTCTGCTAACAAGGTTCCTCTCTTGTTGCACACTGAAATATATACTCAGCAGGTGTGTAGTGTCAGGTTTGAGTACAGTGATTACAATTCTCCTATAACTGATGTAGCATGTAAATACCTCTCAAGCTGTTAGCATGGGTCAGTATGGCCCAAGTAGAAACAAATACAGGTACACCACTACACAGGACAGTTTCACATAATGTGGGCTTGCATAACTGTCCCGGTGTTCTGTAAATGGGTTTGGTAATGCATTGTATTCCAGGTAATAATTTATATGCTAATCATTTGACAAGATGGATTAAACAGTTTTAATTACATTATGAGAGATCGTGACACTTGAGAGGCATGTTTGTGTAGAGTAAGTAAACTAGACAGCCGTCATGCCTTAGTTGGCAAGCATGGGAGTAGAACCCAATAGCTGTGACTGCAGGGGACATCTGCAAATAATTTAATTTATTTATTTTATTTTACATTTGTTGACCGAGAGAGTCCAACTGGATTAAAAGTCCATTTTCAGTGGAGGCCCAGGGAGAAAAGCTCCAAGAGAACAATTTTTTACAAAACATAGTTTTAAGGACAGACTTTAGACAGAGACTGCAGCAGCTTAGTACAGACATACTGGGATTACACAGCTTTATTCATGACTCAACAATGCTGATGACAACATTCTTGGTATTTGTTACCATTCTGTGAAATCTAAATGCTATCTGCTCATAATATGGGCCACCTCCCCCATATATTTGTTGTGTTCCTGATGAGAGAGAAAATGTGAGCATTACATGACCAGTACTGAAAATTTAGTGCTACATACCACAGGATTCGAACCCAGGACTATGTGTGGCAAATGTACTGCATGCAAAGCATTTAAGAGACTGAACTACCGAGTCACTGCTGAATATTGAGTGACTGATACTTGCCTGGAGATCACATGGAGCCATACTATGAATAGAGCAATACATGTTACAGGATATTCCTCTGGCATTCTAGTACTATTACAGTGTTATAGTAGACTGCAGTGGCAGTATAACACACATGCATGGAATACAACCATACTGCATATGTGAAAAAAGGGATCTACCTGAGAAGAACAAAAGCTGAAAACGCCGACAACGAGAAGACCAACACAGGAAGACCGACAGCGTAAATAATCGACAGTCTGGAATCCCAACGCTGAAAACACTGACTTGCGAAACGAGCGTGACTGTGTAAGTATGTGATAGTGACAGACTTTAGGGTGCGGGTAAGGTAAGTGTGCGATAGTGACTGACTTTAGGGTTTGGGTTAAGGTTAGTGCATAGATAGTTGTGTATGTAAGGTTTAGTGTAGGTTTGTAAGGTTTTTGGTGTGCTTGTGTTGTGTGTGTGTGTGTTTTTTGGAAACAGATTTGTTGTGTTGACTGTAGGGACTGTGGTTTGTCAGGCATGTGAACTTTCGTGTTTTTTCAACTGTCGGTGTTGTGGTGTCTGTGATCTCGTTATCGGTGTTTTCGCTTGTCTGTGTTTTGAGGTAGATCCGAAAAAAGTTGTAGTTTAGAATCAACAATGCTAGTGAACACATTTTATTGTTGTTGGTTTGAAATATCTGTGAAGTCCACACACAATATCTTTCCATGGACTGGAGCTGCCTCACCCATATACCTTTATTACCTGATGTCTGAGGAAGAGAGAGAGCATTTTGTGACCGATATTGGCCTGGAGATGGCCTTGGACAGTACTATGAGTTGAACAGTACAGTTTGCAGACCATTACATTTGCTGGCTACAGCTGTTACACTGTTACACTTGACTGCAGCAACCTTACCATAGACAATCAATGCATACAGCTCCACTGCAATAGTTTTGACAACACAATCCTGCTGAGCAACATTTTGCTTACTGTTATTGGTATTGCTAATGTTTTATTGAAATACGGTTCTTATTCATTTATTGCTCTACAGCTCTAATTGCCCATTTATTGCACTAGAGTTCAACATACCTATTTATCGCAGTACAGTTTTTCTTGTGTTTACTTTATTGCAGTAAATACTCTTTCTTGCTTATTGCACTGCAGTTGGCACACTAAATCTGTACTTGGCAAGTGCACAGTGCAACCTGACCAGGTGTCTGGCATGGGACTCGACATTGTGAGACCTCTCAGCTGCAGCTATTGAGAGAAGCATACCATTATGCATAACCAGTTTTGCAGACATTCAGCTTGCATTGCGGTTGGACAGAGGAAGACCTACTTACATACTTGTGGAGTGTTCCTAGCTTGAGCTTCCTGGGCCCAGGTGTCCAGGGTTCCCCTCTTCCTCCTTTTCAGGTTGTCAGTGGTGACGACACTGCTCACCTGTATGGGGGATACAAATAACACTGGTGAGTTCCCTGGCCAAACAGTCCCAGGCCTTTGCCTTACACTCTGAGCCCTGGAATCCACCCTGCATCCGCCAGGGTTCATGGTTTTTAATAAGGAGCCTGACCATGACCCTGGACTCCTGAATGACCTATTGCTGTGCCCAAAAGAGCAAATCTTCGCCAACACCGCCAGCCATACCAACAGTTGATTGAACTCCAATGACTGTTGCAGAATTCATGCCTGTTGGGCTTAATGTTGGTTGTTTTCCCTCCATTACATCATTCAGCAACATTCAAAAAAGCGCTGTCGCTTAGCAGCAAGCAAACCAGTGAAGCCAAGCAGCGAGAAAACTCACAGGATCATGGTTTTAGTGAGGCTTAGCACTGTGCAAACATTGGTAGCTGTTAGCCTGTTTATGCATTGCCTAGCATGAATGAGTAGTGCTTAGCAGTGCCAAAATTCACAATACTGTAATGAAATTAAAGAAAAATAATGCATTAATTTACAGCCATACTCTGCCTGTTATGGACTCGAATCCAGGACCTATTACACATAAGACCATAGCTCTACCTATGGCGCTAGTTGGATGTTATAAAAACTGGTATACTTTCATATATACTACTAGACTACCTGTTAGTGTTGCTGAGCACTGCACTGCGCCACAAAACACACCTATAAATAATTATACAGTAAAAAAATTATAAAAATATTAAAACATATATAAATGACTTATTAGACAGTTGAAACACTTTACAACATTACAACAGTGGCAGGGAGCATTACAGGGAGCCTCTCACTAATCTGCAGCCATGGGTAGCCGTTATACCTCTCCCTACACTGATTCAATATCCATGTTCCTCGGCTCTCCCTTGGCAGTGCTCCATCATTAATATGCATGGCGTGCTACCGAGGGGGAACTGTGGCTGTGTACACACGCATTCCATTTAGGCACTACACTGTGTCCACACAGATGATTAGCTTTTAATCCTAGTTGAAGTATCCTTAATTTTTGGATTGAATTAGGCATATTGCTGTTACCTTATGAAGTAATGTGAGGCACATTTTAGGCACTTTGGATTGGCCTATGACTGGAATATTTTTGGGATGCCTGGTCACGGCTCTTGTTTTGAATTCTCCCCTCTGCCAAGTTTGTGATGTTCTGCTGTCATAGAACATCTTTGTAATGTATTGAGTTGAAGAAGGGCTGGTTTTGGTGAGCTTGTGGCTTCTTGGCGTGAAGATTAGGCTTTTAGTAGCTGTTTTCTTCAGAAACACCTCTGCAGGAGTAGGTATGTTTGTGTGTGCTTATATGGGGAGAGGGTGTTGCTGCATATGCAGATAGTTTAGGTATTGTCAGTAGAGTGTGTTTGTGAGTTTGAAGCAGTTCTTCCACTCCCTGAAATAAGTCATCTGTTGTGTTTGAAAGTTGTAGCCTCTCCATACTTTATCAACAGTAAGATCATTCTAATAAAAAAATACTTGGGTTGTTTAAAAGCTTCAGTGGTTTTCTTTTAATTGGCTCATGCATATTCTGTTTTATACATTTACAGCTAATGTTTTGATTTTAAGGTGGAAAAATGTTTATAGCTGTACGTAGTGGAGTATACATGTAGTGAGTGTTAACTATATAAATGGAAGGATAATCAAGATTTAATTAGTTAATGGGGAGAGCTTTCAAAATATGAGGATTTGAACTTAAATTAATGTAAAGGATGGACAACTCGGGGAAACACTGGGTTTGAAAATGCAAATAAGCAGTGTAAGAGAAGTAGATGAAGTCACATTTCCTCAGACAATAGTCTGTTCCAGCAGCTGTGTTAAGAAAACCTTGAACTAAGTTCCTTTTACAAAGACTAGCTTACAGCTACACTTGAAGTTCACAGCAGTTAGATTCCCATAGTCTTGACAAACGTTTTGTCTGATACAAGTTTAGAACTTTTTAAAACTACAAGCAAATATTTAAATAAAAGAACGTTGCAATCAAATAGAAATTAAACAAAAACAATGTAAACATACAAACCAAAGAGATTCCCTTATACAGCACTCTGTTGCAGCTGTTTCAAGAAAACATAGACAATATATGTGAAAAATGCGTGTGTGTTTTTTCCTCCGTCAGATTTAGGTTCTAGAAAAGAGCAGTTAAAGCTGCAAGTGTTCTTGTGTGTGTGTGTGTGTGTGTGTGTGTGTGTGTGTGTGTGGTGTTTTTTTTTTTTTTTGTATAATCTTAACAAAGGTACATAGAACCCATGGATGAGTAATCAAGACCAATGCAGTGGTGAGCTCATTTAGAGGGATTTTTCCCTAACGTGTAATGTAATACTAGACTTCTTTTAGCCGAGCTGTCTGCATGTTGAAAAATGCATTGTGGGAATGAGAATACCTGTCTGCCTTCTAGCCAGAAGCAACCTAAGCATTGGGGTTTGCTAGATGTTAGACCTTTGCTAAATTTTGCAGGAGTAACGTAGTTAACTAGATCTTAGAACATCTGATGTTTGTTTTGATTTACAAAAAATTACACTCCCTTTTCAAAGTTGCAAGTGTCTGGGGATAAGGAATTAAATCTGCACAATTGCATCAGATATGTCAAGGACTGGGAGGGAAGACTTTTTTTTCTCAATCTGTACTACTGTTAAAATGACGTACACACATTTTTTACCATAGTAGCATATGGCAAATTAACACTGCTGCCTTGATATGGAACCCAGACCCAAATAAGCTTCATACTGAATAGCTGCAGAACTGAGTTATAAATACTAGTTTCCCAGGAATTTGCTCCAAGTCTAACCTAGTGTCTTTATATTGCTAGCTAACCAACAGTAGCTGTAACTTTACTAATAGTCACATTCACACATATACATAATTTGCAATGAAAAAACACAATCCAAGTCCACTGTTCGGCAAAAGTTTAATGACTCCGAATATAGACATAAGTAGCAAAACAAAGCTTTCGAGTAAAAAGCTCTTCTTCAGTATAACACTGAAGAAGTGTTTTTTACTTGAAGGCTTTGTTTTGCTACTTATTTTGTCTATGTTCTGAGTCATTAAACTTTTGTCGAACGGTGGAGTTGGATTGTGTTTTTTCATTGGATTTCTGACTGCTTTTTATCCAAGTCTTTTGATTTGCTGAAGAGCTGTACTTTGGTGGTACATGCATAATTTGCAGGAGAGGCTAATAATGCCCTTCTATACCACAGTACCATCTTGCTTTTTATGGTAACTCAATGCCATCAGCCAGACTATTGGGTAGACCAAGGTTAAAGTCCTTTTTTTTTTTTTTTTTTTTTTGTTTTTTTTGTTTTGAAAGGTGCATGACAATCCCATTTCAATGTAGTTACCCTTCTTTTACAGCAGTAAGCCACCAGACTCAAGCTTTTGAAATTGAATAATGAAAATCTGTACTGAAAAAAAACACAGGCAATCCAGTTTGAAAGTTAAACATACAAAGCAGTATATATTGCACAAGAAGGAACAAAATTTAGGAAACCACAATCAGCTAGCTGGCTTTGATAACTAACTGGAAATTACTGGAAAGTATCCATCTTTGATTTTTAAGACAGTTTAACAAATCCAGAAACTTACAGGCAACATTCATGTAAAAATGAGCTTACTGATTCTGAAATCAGACTGTTCCTCCTCTTAATTTCAGTCCACAAGAAAGTTCAGGCAAAGCTCAGCTCGCTCAAAGAACAGCTGCTACTGAATTCACGATGTCTCTTTGAAGGAAATCCACTTCATTTGAAAACTTCTGGAGGGGTGTCCTGTACACTATAGTTATTAGTCTTCACACAAGTCGCCTTCTTTCCTTTGCATTATATAATAATTCAAGAAACTGGGACAAGCATTTTTATCAAAGGACTGTTTTGACTCTGAATTGTGGTGATTTTTCAGAGACCTTTTGTGCTAGATGGTTAAATGTATGTTAAAATCTGATGACATAGGGAATATTTATTGAAGATTATTTTCTTGTTTGGTCACGTTTCAAACAGAGCGATAGCGAGCCTGTAAAATAAAAACTTCATTGCCGTAGTTTGTCATACTAATTAACATTGATGAAATTGAATTGACCTCTCTGGGGAAAGAGTGGATAATAAATTCCAGAAAAGGTGGTACAGCAGTAGCGTTGTTGCCTCACAGCAAGAGGTTCTCCTGTTCGATTCACGGCTGGAGTGCCTTCTGTGTGGAGTCTGCATGTCCTCCCCGTGGTCAAGTGGCCTCTGAAAGACATGCGTGAATGGGCGTTCCTTCGCTGAAGGTTGGGCGTCAGGCTGGCAACTCGGCACCATAAAAAATGTACTGCCAATCATTAGCGGACCGGAGTTCCGCTGTGGCAACCCCTAACTGGGAAAAGCTGAAAAGACAAACAACATTAAGCAAGAGCATGTGAGATATTTAACAGTAGAGAAAGAAAATGTGCATGTTTCTATTTCCCTTTCCCATAAACTTGTACAAGTGCTGAGACCTGTTCTCAGATTGGCTGCTCGTGAATGCTTGCTTTAATATATGCTACAAGGTCCTGACATTTTGTTTGCAGTGTTTACTCAAGTGCTTTTATACAGTGTCGGGTGCATATATTTCCCAGGAGCAAATCCTGGCTGAAGTAGATGTGGCAGTTTTGGCTGCAGTGAAAGGGTTCAGATTTTCTGGGAATACAAGAAGTTAGTTGACTTTAAAAACAGAACTTTGAGGGTTTTGTAATCTTTAGTTGGATCAGGTGGTCTAAAGATGTTTTTATAAGTCTGAAACAGGGCACACCTTGGAGCACTTAGATCCTTTTATTTGACATCCTGATGTTGGTATATATGCATCCCAGGTTCTCCTACAATTCCAGATGTCAACATACGGGAGGTACTTTTCAGTTTGTGAAGTATGACATTTTGTCTAGTAAATAACTCCTCACTTGGAAGTAGTTATCTGGACTTTGATTGTCTTTCAACATAAGTAATCTTTTGAGTAAATGTAAGCAGTTGTTTTTTGTTGAAATTTACATTGCGATTCAGAAAGGCTTACAGAGAGTGGTAAGCCATACCATGATAGTCAAACCCCTTGCAGTAACCTGTTCTAATTCAGAGACTACCTTACTATACTTGACTTATCTGTGAGTGGGAACATCACCATGGAGGGCAGTCACAACTGCTATGATGCATGATATTGAGGGGAAGTGACTAATGCTAATTAGCCATATGCTCTCCCCAGAAATGTCTGAAACTACTGATTTTTACACTGCTGCATGATTCATAGACTCTCTTGACTTCGTAAATTACCATGGGTGGCAGAGAAATTTAACGTGGTCAAAAGACGGCAGTCACCCACTAAAGTCAGTGGATGTAGTCATGTTGCAGGTTAAGTTCAGGGAAGTTCAACAGAGATGTAGGAGTGGGGATTGTGTATGTGTTAGTGTGTCTGTAGGGGTATAAATAGTCAGGTGACACTGTGTGTCCTGCTTGGATGGTCACAGTAGGGGGATTAAGTAGGGGCTTGTGTGTGTGAGAATGGGGAGAATGTCTGCAAAATCTGATAGCTAGAGGATGTAATGTCGCATGGATGTCATAACTTTCAATGTCATTGTTCAATAATTCTGGACAAAGCCATTGATAATGGGGGGAATTAATGACCAAAATCAGATATTATGCTAATTCACTTGGAAAGTTAGAATTGCAAGATTTGCATTAAAATGGGATTTCTAAACAAGTAGTAGTATGAAACTCTAAAATAAGGGAGACTGAGCAAATGTATGTGGCAACATCAGGAATGATCTGTATACTTCTGCGTAGCTGAGAGAGATGGTATCTGTGACAATTTGATATGTGGGCTGCCAAAGGACACTACCACAACAAAGTCCTTTTAACACGAGAAATAATGAATGATTTGGAGTTTTCTTCACTGGGTCCAAAGCTGTCTCTGAATCATTTCATTTTTCTTCATGATCATGCAAACTGACCTACTTGCATTAGGCAGTTTGTGCAACTGCAGCCATATATTTCTGAATCCTGGGATTACTGTATTACTTTAAGAAATACAAGACTTTAGTGTGAACTTTCACACTGTTAACCCAACTTAATGTATTAAGTAAGAAGAATAACTTGAATTCCTGTTTTTTCACTATGTAAGGGTGGTTGTGTTATGTGCTGCTAACCTTTATTTTTTAAGTTATAAAACAGAGTTGCTTATTTATTGCATCTGGACCAGTCATCAGCAGTTTCATAACATGAAACAACATGGGAGCACCAGGCATGAAAGAATAAAAGGTATCACCGTAGTGTTCCTTCCCCAAAAGACCCAAGTTCTTTATTCTCACATTGAGTATCTCCTCCATCATCAAGTGGCTCCTGCTCCTCTCTATGTGGTACAAGCAGGATCAACTTTCCCTTTACTCAGAATGTGGGGGGGGGGGGGGGGGAACAGATTAATAGTTACCAGAAATTGTGTTTGAGGGTGTACTGCATAGTTTTTTGCAACATTCCAACCTCTGGCCTCATTTTTACAATACTCTTAAATTCTGCTTCTTGTCAGACATCTCCTGTATAGGTTGTATATTAAAGGGAAGATACTGCTTTGGGAGTGGCAGTAGTATTATAACTGTCTTAATCCTATGAAGACATTTCATTTAGGTTTATTCTGGTTTATTATTATTATTATTTTTAGATAGTTTTGAATAGTTTTATTTTCTTGTAATGTCATTTTGGTTCAATTTGATAACTACTGCAAAAAAATAATAATTTCTTTAGTTACACCGATTTGCTCATCCAGTAATTCTGATTGTAGGGAATTTTTAAACTGTCAACTCATTGTACTCCTAAAAAAAGTATTCCTAGTTGTCTTTCTTCCTAAAAGTGTTCCTAGTTGTCTTTTTTCCCTATCACACCTTCAACGTTTGCCATCTACTGGAGGAAAAATTCTATGGCGTCTGCTTGGAGTATAAATATACCTATACAACACTTCCAAGTAGAAATAATAATAAATCTTCTAGACTTAGTTGCATATTTGAGAGCCATACATTTTTATATGTTTTATTTTACATTTGTTTACTGGAAAGTCCAACTTGGAACAAAGCCCAATTTTCAGCGGAGGCTCATGGAAAAACGCTCCAGACGCATGTCTTTATAACATGAGGAAACCGGAGGAAACCCACAGGAATGCAGGAAGGACCTGCACACTCCACACAAGGCACCCCAACCGAGAATCAAACTGGAGAACCTCTTGCTGCAAGGAGACAACACAACCACTGCACCGTCTCTGCATATGTTCTGCCATTGTTTCTTTGTGAATTGTTTATCCAATCTCTCTTCCTAATCTTTTCTAACCTCCTCTGATTTTGATAGTTATTGTGAATTATGTTATTCCT
>NC_056744.1:72848251-72926443 GCF_019279795.1 Protopterus annectens | reverse complement strand
AGAAAGTTGATGCATGAGTCTTTTACTGAAACAGAGGCAGACTTATTGGCACTCCTTTTGGAAATGGTCCTAGAGAACAACTACTTTATCTTTCTTGATAAAGTCTTTAGACAATCTGTAGGCGTTGCCATGGGTACGAGCTGCGCTAATTCATATGCCAATTTAGTTTTGGCTGCATGGGAGAAGGAGGTCATACTTACATGCCCACATGTCGTCTTTTACAGACGATTTGTGGATGACCTCTTTCTCCTATGGCGTGGCTCTACCCTTGAGTTGGAATCTTTTTTGTCACACATCAATGGTCTTGATGGTTTCCTTAAATTTACTATGCAATATTCGAACAGCACCATAGATTTTCTGGATGTGACCATTTACAAAGAATTGGGTAGATTCAATACCACGATTTATAGAAAGGAATGCTACAATGCGTCATATTTATCTATGGATAGTATGCATCATCCGAGAACATTCACTAATATTGTCAAGGGACAAGCCCTCAGGCTATCACGCCTGTGTTCTGATGATAGCAAGTTTCAAAATGAGCTTGAAACATTGAAAGACAACTTTCTGAATAGGGGCTATCATTTGGATATGTTGAATGCAGTATGTAATAACACAGCTAAGTTTAGGGCTGATAGAGGTAAGCCCTACTATTCTAAAGCAAGTATGGTCAATGTGAATCAAGGTAAATCTAGGTTTAGTGAACAGACATCAATAGTCCTTCCCTATGCTGACAATTTACGACCAGTCCAAGAAGTTTTATTCAATAATTGGAATATTCTGGTAGCAGATATAAACACACAAAGAATTGTTGGGAATTGCCCTAGATATGTCTATAACAATCTGAAAAACTTGAAACAGCAGTTATGTTTTCCTAATTTATGTGCAGGTAATCAGGCAAATGTGCTACAGGTTGATTTTGGTACGAGAAAGTGTGGTTCCTGCCCTCAATGTGATAGAGTGGATACATCTAGGTTTTTTAGAAACCCAAATGATGGCAGGTTATGGGAACTTAGGTGTATGGCAGATTGCAATACGCGAGACTTAGTTTATGTAGCGTACTGCAAAATTTGTTTTGCCTTTTACGTAGGCAAAACTAACAGGTCCCTGCGTGAACGAATCAGGGACCATTATTACTGCTACACCAGGTCCGATCCCTGCAGCGCTTTAGCCAAGCACATGTTAGATAATACAGCACATAGTTTTCTGTTTCAAGTACTATATGTCTATCACTGTAGCTTAAGAGGTGGTGACAAAGTGAATCGCACTGAATTATCTGAGTCAGAGTGGATCCTTAGACTAGGTGCTCATCGTGGTAGGGGGCTTAATGATTTTGTGCCATTGAAGCCTGCCCTGAAGGCTAGATCTATTAAGTAGTCGTAGTATGTAGGAATTTTTGTTTTTTAGCAATGTGTTCATTGATGTATTGTTGGTGCCACCATTCTGACACTTTGTTATTTTATGATATTTGTATATGTAGGAATATTTTTTCTGCTATTAGGCTGTTTTTCTGATCTTTTTGATTTTTTATGGTTTAGTGATTTCTATCATTACACTTTTATATTAAGCAGTTTTTATTCTGCAGTGCATGCTAGGGTTTGCAAACATTTTTAGATAGTGATGTTTTTATTAATTTGAAGTAATGTCATGATGTTTTGTTTTCCATGCTGATTACGACGATTTTGTGGTTTAAAAGTATGAAGGAAATGATGTAATTAATTGATCACTGGAAGTGACGTTTTTTGAATGATACTCATCACTATTTATGTTGATTTGTTCTGGTCTTTAGTTGTAACGTCTGATGAAGCGGGCAACCGCGATAGCGCTAACGTTTCTGTTTTTATCCTTTTGCTATTAAATACTGTGGATTTAATTTGGCTGCATTTTTATTGAATTTGGACGATCGTGTTTGAAACCCTGCATTCATCCATTTGGGCATTACTATTGTATACATTTTCTGTTTTTGGTTTGGGTGACGTTCTACTATATATATATATATATATATATATATATATATATATATATATATATATATATATATATATATATATATATATATATATATATATATATATATATATAATTTCCTCCTAGCTCAAAACTTCATATGAATATCATCTATGTAATATATATATATATATATATATATATATATATATATATATATATATATATATATAATTTCCTCCTAGCTTCAAAACTTCATATGAATATCATCTATGTAGTCATTATAAGAAATTATTACCACTATATTATATTATATACGACCATTGTTTTAAATATGTTCCCAGCTTTTGTGTTACATGCACCGACTAATGTCTGTCATGTTGATGTTTTATACAGTTGTTTCTTGTCATCTGCATTTGAACCTGTGTCACATTTAACAAGACTTTTTTGGTTTGTTTTAATAACCTTTAAACAAAAATAGCACATCCCCAGAAAACTGTGTAACACATTCACTTTAAACAAATGTATACAACTGTACATTTTCCATTAACTAAGTTTAACCCTCCTGATAGAACAATTGTCCAAACTGACAACTGCTCACCAGACATAACCTAACCTCAAATTAATGTTATCCATGCTAAGATGCATGGTGTAGTCTGTGCTGCTACTTACACTAATTGCTGACTGTTCTTGTGTTAGCTTTATTCCCCTCCCAGATGTCAGAAACAGCTTTTATGTTTTCAGAAAATTTTAGCCTTAAAAGTGCTCTTGTTTTTTATTGCATACCAGTCAGTTTGCCTCCATGGTAACCTAAGAATAAAATGTACAGTTGCATACTTCTCAAACTAAACATTTGCTAAAGGAAAACATGTTATATGTTTGGTGTTCTCTTATTTAATTGTTTACATAAGCCAAGGGCCTTAATCCAGACATACATCCATGCAAAATTAAGAGGGAAAAAACTCTTGCATGTATTGTAATTCCTCACATCAACAACCCAAGATTATAGCATATTAACTTATATTAACATGCTTTTGTACAGCCTTTCGTCTCTTTTTTTTTACATTGTAATGTCGCCGCCGCCTTCTTTCAGCCTTTCCCGGCTAGGGGTCACCACAGCGGATCACCTGTCCGCTCATGATTGGCAGTGGAGTTTTACAGTGTCAAGTTGCCAGCCCGGCGCCCAACCTTCCACAGAAGGCACACACACACACACACACACACACACACACACACACACACACACACACACACACCTAGGGCCAATTTAGAGTGTCCAGTCCACATTTCTTAAAACTAAAAAAGGAAAAAAATGATACTTGTTTACTTTAGTATTTTTATCCCTTAACTGCAGTAACTGAAAATATCCGCAGTGGTGGTGCTGCGGTAGCGTTGTCGCCTCACAGTAAGACACTGTCCGGTTCGATTCTCAGCTAGAGCGTCTTCTGCGTGGAGACATGCTTTAATGGGCGTACCTTCGTTGTGCGTCAGGGCTGGTATCTCGGCACGTAAAAATCAACTACCAATCATTTAGCGGGCCAGAGTTCCGCTGTGGCGACCCCTATCCGGGAAAAGCCGAAAGAAACAAACTGCAGTGACTGAAAATGCTTTACTATATAACCTGCAGTTTACATCATGAACTGTTACTTCTTTTCTTTTATGTCCTTCAAAACATTAATGACATAAAGTGGTAGACAAATTTAATAAAGTCTACAAAAGTCCACTCTTTCCACCTTTCCTTGCAAAGCATTATTTGGCACATGTGATGGATGACTTATAATCTTCATGTTTATTCACTAATTTTAGTGTTGCTGGTCTTCTTCCTGTTTGTCTCAATCTCCCAACCTCCGACACCAATTCAAGGTCAAGTAACTCCCGATTCTTCTAGTCAACTCCTGTGATATTTTTCTGTCTCACAAGCATTTTTCTTTGGAGCATTGAAAAAGTTTTCACTGGCAAAGTCTGTTTTTTTTGGGTCTTTGTTATTAGAGGAATGAGAAGCATAATTCCCTTCTATTTGATAGCTCATTGTTTGTTGATTAAACGTTTTTGTATTTCCTCCTTTGCCTGTTATGCATCAGAAATGACTTTATACTTTATTAATTGAATAGTATAAATTTGTTACTAATTTCATATATTTTATTTTTTTCCCTCCTTTGTTCAAGTCTGTTGTGCATAGTGTATATAAAGGTTTATAATACTTGTTTATTGATAACTGTATTGTTAAACATTATATTTGGAAAATAAATTATTTGAAAAAAAAAAAAAAGAAATGACTTTGATCCTTCAGGAAAAGTGTTCTGAAGATAGGATACAACAGCTTGAATCTCACGCCTGTCTGTCTACATTCTCTAATTGCTGGGATGAATTTGCTTCTCTTCTCTCTGGTGTACAGTGGATAACCATTTTCCACCAACACTTTACTTTCTATAGTTTTTAATACTTTGCCATTCTTCCACAGTTTTGTTAGCTCTTTTTGCTGGTGTGATTGCATCTGTACTAATACAGATCTTAACTGCTTTCTCATGGCTAGATTTGGATCATACATTTGATGTCCTTTTCAGTTAACATATCCTACTGAGGACTACCAGGCCTTTTGCTTTTTTGTGCCTTGATAAAATTAATATAGCTTGTTACTTCCTGTTTCTCTGGTACAACAGAAAATCTTCGGTTTTCCCATGCATCTGTCCTCTAACTTTGCAATTTTTTTAAACCGCTCCTTAGCAGTTTTGTACTGTGACAGCCTTTTCCTCATTTCGACCATCTCTGAGCACATTTGATTTATTTTTTTCACTAGACTAGTGGATGTCTTGCATCAGAGTGGAGGTTGAACTGCTCTTTGCTGAACAGCTACAGGATTCTTCCCAGTCAGTGTTTTCATCTTTTCTGGATGATTTACTTTCAGGCTGCCGTAAGTTTCTTCTTTGCTGGCATCCAGGAAGTGTACTTACTACAGTCAATAACAGAATTTACTAAATCTGGCAGAATTACTGTAGGCCGTATCACACTGGGAGAGCTGAAATTAAGATGCTGATCAGTGTGCAGCTGTCTTGGAAGTCCAACTGTGTCTGTGTATAGGTGCTGCTATTTAGGGTTACCAGGGCAGTAAGCGTTTGGAAAGCAGTGCTAAGCTTCAGTGAAGAGTCTGTACTTGCTTAACTGTTCTTAAGCTGTAGTGGCAGAGAAAATGTCCTGTAGCTGTAGACACTACCTGTGAGATGGATAGTTTTGGGTAGGATACAACGTGTTTTTTGTCACTTGGGAATTTTGAAATGCAAAATTCAAATAATGACATGGTGAACAACCATCCTATACTATAGTTTTAATCTTCTCTTAGTGGAAGACAGCAGGCTGTCCTTTGGCAGGACAAACTCTCCACCCTTCTCCCCATTACCCTTGGTGTCCCTCAAGGCTCCATATTAGGTCCCCTTCTTTTCTCCCTCTTTATCAATGACCACCATGCTGTAATCCCAGATGCAACCTGTATACAATATGCCGATGAGGCCATCCTGATCAACTCAGCCTCTGCCCCTACAGAGCTCCTTAGTTTAACCCAGAAAACCTTTAATACAGTGAAAAACTGGATCTCTAATCAACGGCTGATATTAAACCCTAATAAAACAAAATTATTGCTGTTCTCCCTTACTTTCAAATCTTCTCAACCTTCGTTTACTATAACATCTAACAATGGGACCATAATCTCACCAGATATGTATACCAAACTCCTGGGTGTTACAATAGACAACAACCTCAAATTTGAAATGCATGTAAACCAAATGATTAAAATCATTAATAAAACCTTGCCTCCCTATACAAAAACCGTTTTCTCACCCCTCTAGCTAGGACTGCCATTGCCCGTACCCATCTGCTTTCAACTCTACTCTATGCCTCACCAATACTCACGAAACTGAGCAAAACTGATCTCTGCGAACTCTCTAGCTGCTACAATCAAATTGACTGGTTTGCCACAGAAACTCCCTATAGGGCACACCATTGTCAAAACCTACACCTCTTAGGTTGGCTAGAACTCTCCGGGCTAATTCAATTTAATCAACTTACTGTAGCATTCAAGGTTATTAACCATCCAGAAAAAACGCCCTCCCTTAAAAACATTATCCATCCGTACAAAAACGATAGGCCTCTTCGTTCTTCTACAAAATTCTTGGTTTAAGCTGTTAAAGCTAGCAACCTATCTCGCCTACATTCTGTGCTGATGGGTTCGGAGCCGATCCTCGGCTCCAACTCGGCACGCTCTACTATAGAACAAAGTCTCTTATTGGCTGAGCTATCCCACATCCCAGGATGCACCACCACTGCTTCCCCAGATCTCGTTTGCCGCTTCTACAGCAAAGACGTGGTCTCGGACTTGGCTGAGCTAAGTGCTTGTTTCTTTAAAAAGTTTCTGTCAGAAATTTTTTGCGAACCTACCCAAAAGCTGTTTTAACAGCTATTCGTTGTGGTGTGACTGTGAGATTGTGTATTTGTGGTAAATTGTCTTAGTTGAGGGAAAGGATCCCGTTTAAGTTAGAGGGGCCTTGCCCTCGCGCTTTGTTGAAGCTTTAGTATGAGTCTTTCTTCAGTGTTCCCCTTTGAGTTAGAGGGGCTTTGTCCACAGTTTTCTTATCGTTATTGTTAGTGTACTTGAAAGTTTTTTGTAGTGTCAATATGTCGAAAGAGCACAGACCTTCAGGGTTTAAAAAATGCTCTAAATGCAGTTACAAAATGTCCATCACGGACGATCACTCTTTATGCGTTTATTGTTTAGGCCCTAAGCATCTTCAGGAGTCATGTAGCGTTTGTCATGCTTTTTCCTCCCGAGTCCTCCAAGAGAGGAAAAACACAAATTGATTTTAAAAGGGCTTATCACCCCTTCCTTTGAGGAGGCTTTATCATCTTCCTCTTCACCTTCAAAGAAGAAGAAATCATTGGCTCCGACCAGCCCGTCGGAACCAACTGCAAAAAAATCTCGGCAGGCTTCTCCATCGGCTCCACGGACTTCAGAGCCAAGGGCGGAACGGTCTGCCTCGATGCCTCCAGCCTCGACTCTTCTGTCTAAGGAGCCGAAGGCTAGAGCTTCGAGAGGCGGGTCACCTTCATCGGCTCCACTGTCTTCGGAGCCGATGAGAGTTGCCCGCTCAGACTCTTCCCCTTTGGTGCCGAAGTCCTCTTCGGCTCCGAGGGAAATTGCAATGGTTGTGGCACCGATATTTATCGAGACTATTCGGAGCCGGTCCCCCAGTCCTTCGGAACCGGTGGAGAAGTCGACTCAAACCCATTCGATCTCTTCTCGGTCTTCGAGAATGTCTGATTCGGACATAGACAGGGTACTTCAAAGGCTGTTTCAGTCTCCGGTCTTCCAAAAGTTGGTTTCTGCTCCAGCCCAGTCGGCTCCGGAGCCGATTGCCCACCCTGTTGTCTTGGTTCCTCCTCCAACAGCCTCGGCACCGTTGGAGTCTGTGCTGTTGGAGCCGGTGGAGGTTTTCGGGTCGGTTCCGACCCTTACTCCAACCCCGCCCTTCGGGTCAGAGTTCGGTACACGGACCTCCTCTGTCGGCCCCGGGGGTGATGCTTCGGGACCGATGTTTTCGGTTCCGAGCCTCCCTCTCGGTGTGTCGGCTGCTGGAGTGCCGTCTACTGTTGTGGCCTCGGGGTTCGGACATTCCCAGGACTCTGGGGGTCCCGCCTTCAGGGCCATGAGGAGTGCTTTGGCCAAATCTTCTTTGGCCACCTCCACCGTCTCACTGTCACCTTCCCTTGGCACGGAGACTGGTTCCTTTGTAGTCCCCCTGTCTCAAGACAGTGGAGCCCTGGGGCCTGAGGCCACCCCCATCGGGGGTTCTCTCCTTCCTGAAGGTCCCTCCGAAGTGTCTTCGGAGGAACCTCCCAGGAAGAGACAGTGCAAGAGGAAGCACGTCGACTCCCCTGACGAGTCTCTCACCTCGGACGATGCGGAAGGGTCCCCCAAGTCGTCCTCGGATGATGTCTCCTTTGCGGAGATTTTGGAAATCCTGAAGCAACGAGGCGACTGGCAGTCCAAACCCCCTTCCGCTGAGGAGTCTGTATTCCTCAAGGCCTTCGGGGCTCAGCCCTCCGCCTCCTGGGTGTCTCCGCCATTCGATGAGCTTCTGGATTTGATCTCTCGAAGGGCGTTGGAACACCCGGATTCTGTGGAACCGGTGCCATCTCGCCCCAATAAATTTCTTTCAGCACCCCCCGGAAAGGATTTTCTCTCCAAAGGTGTGGCTGTAGATGCCTTGGTGGTGGCATCTGCTACCCAACAAGATGTGGCAGAGGCTTCAACGTCCGCCCATCCTCCTAATAGAGAGTCCAGGAGCATGGATCGGTACGGGAAGCGCACCCTTACTTCAGCAACCTTTACTTTAAGGTCTCTGAATTATCTGATGCACTTCACCAGACTTCAGAGGGATCTGGTCAAGGAACTTTCAGATACCCTCTCCGGTAACTTACCTGAGCAGTTGGCCCAGACGGTTAGCTCTCAGCTGGCTACCCTATCATCGTTGTCTAACTCGTCCATGAGGCTCATTTCATATGCAGCCGAGGGGGCGAGCAGAGCGGCGGGAACAGGTGTTGTTCTACTGAGACAAGCCTGGCTTCGCCTGTGTCATTTTGCGGAAGCCTTCAAGTCTTCCTTTGCCGACGCTCCCTTTGGGTCCTCTCTGTTTGGACCCAAGGGAAAGGACACCTTGACTCGCTGTGAACAAGAGGGTAAGACTTTAACTGCCGTAGGGGCACGGTTTTCCACTCGCTTCAGGCCTTATCCCAAGGCTAGAAGAGGGGGGAAAATGTGGTTCCGTAAATCTCAAAAGTCTTACTCTTCACAGCAGGGTGATCCCCCTTCTAGAGGCAGAGGAGGGGGAAATTTTTCAGGAAGATGCCGTCCCAGAGGTGGCGGAGGCCCCCGCAACACTGGAGACCGCGAGTCCTTTCGTGGCTCCTCAACCTTCCAGCATCCCTGAAGGATTGCCCGACTGTGCAGCTCCGGAGCCAGTTGGGGGGTCATTTTTCGAAGCACCTAAAGGCCTGGGAGAGTATCACTCAGGACCGATGGGTGCTCCGAATCATTGCCGGAGGTTACACCATCCCCTTTTCAACCCCCCCCCCTCTATCCCAAAAAATCCCGGACCCGCCACCCAGTCAACGGGATCTTGCAGCCAACGAAATCTCAAAGCTACTTCAAAAAGGAGTCATCCAACCTGTCCCCGCAGGCCAGACCGGATTAGGAACTTACTCAAGATTCTTTTTGGTGCCAAAAAAGACTGGGGACTTGAGGCCCATTTTGGATCTCAGCAAGCTAAATCGATCAGTGAAGAAGTCCAAGTTCTGGATGGTCACCTTGCAATCCATTCTCCCGCTGCTGGAGAAAGGTGTTTGGATGTGCTCCATAGATCTCAAGGACGCCTATTATCACAACCTGATAGATCAGGCGTCCAGGATTTCCAGTTCCGTGCACTGCCTTTTGGTCTCACCACAGCCCCCCCAGAGTGTTCACCAAATGTTTGGCGGTGGTGACTGCTCACCTGAGAAGTCTAGGATTCCAGGTGTTTCCATACCTAGACGACTGGCTCCTAACTGCCACCTCCAGGCGTCTATCTTGCAAAACCTAGCAGCCACCATATCTCTAGGCAACTCCCTAGGAATCACCTTCAATTGGGCAGAGTCCATGTTGCTGCCATCTCAGCGCATTCAGTTTATCGGAGTAGAGATACTCAAAGCAAATGCGGGTCTATCTTCCTACAGAGAGGATAGAAACACTACAGTCTCAAGTTCGAGCCTTGCTCCTCAAACGCCGAGCCCCAGCCAGGATGGTCCTACAACTGTTAGGTTCCATGTCGGCCACCGTTCTCCTAGTTCCCTTGGCAAGGTTACATATGAGGATTCTCCAGTGGCTCCTGTCAGTACAGTGGTCTTATCAGGATCTCCCTCTCAGTCACCACATTCTGATCAGAGACGTGCAAACAGGACCTTTGTTGGTGGCTTCTTTCCTCCAACCTGGATCAGGGGCGACCCTTCGTTCCACCACCTCCAGTGGCCACATTGACTACGGATGCCTCCCAGACGGGGTGGGGGGGACATTACCTGGGCAGGTCAGTCCAAGGCAAGTGGCACTCCGACGAGAGTCTCCTCCACATCAACATATTAGAGATGAGAGCGGTGCTTCTATCGCTGCAAGCACTACGCAGTTACCTCCCCCAGGGCATGATTGCCATTCAGTCCGACAACATGTCAGTAGTCTGGTACCTGAACAAGCAGGGAGGGACCAGATCCTACCCCCTTTGCAGAGAGGCCATGAAGATATGGGATTGGGAGATTGCAACCAAGTGTTTTCTGGTAGCAACACACATTCCAAGGAAATCCAATGTGATAGCCGACAGACTGAGCAGAACTATTCTCTCCCCTCACGAGTGGTCTCTGAACGACAGAGTGGCAACTCAGATTTTCAGAAGATGGGGAACTCCTTGTTGCGACCTTTTCGCAACCCCCCTGAACACGAAATGCCAACAGTTCTTCTCTCTCACCCCAGTTCCGGGGGAGATTTCCAAGGACGCCCTAGTCCAAGCTTGGCCCACCAGTCTGCTATACGCCTTTCCTCTGGTTCCCCTTCTTCCCAAGGTGATCCAGAAGGTGATTCACTTGGAGAGCAAAATGATTTTAGTTGCCCCATACTGGCCTCGTCAAGTCTGGTTCCCCTTTCTTTGGAAATATGCACTGGACGGTCCATGGTTCCTGGACCAAGTTCCGGATCTCTTGACCCATCAGTCGGGACAGCTTCATCAGTCCCTCCAGTCGTTGAAGTTAACAGCTTGGCTCCTTCTCTTCTGACCATAGTCAGGAACCATGCTTTGGACCCGGAAGTCATACATATCTTGTCCTCGGCCCACAAGACTTCTACTAAGAAAATGTATAGCAGCAAATGGAAGAGATTTGCTATTTGGGCCCAACTCCGGGGATTAGACCCCATTACAGTCCTGGTGTCAGAGGTTCTGAAGTTTTTAGCTTCTCTGTTCAATCAAGGTTGTTCGGTCTCTACCATCAAGGTTCAATTGGCAGCCATTTCCAATTTTCATGAGAGCATAGAACCACCTTTGATGAGCAACAAGTTGTGTAAGGCCTTCATGAAAGGTGCTGGGCTGCTACGGCCCCCGATATCTCATCCTGCTCCACTGTGGGACCTTAATGTGGTGTTAGGTGCTTTGACCTCTTCCCCCTTTGAATCGGCAGCAACTTGTGACTTAAAATTTCTTTCTTGGAAGACTGCTTTATTAGTTGCAATTACATCAGCCAGGAGAGTTTCGGAACTTCAATTCCTATGTGTCAAACCACCATATCTGTTTTTTCACAAGGATAGAGTATCCCTCAGACCGAACCCATCCTTTGTTCCTAAGGTTTGTTCTAGTTTTTGTCTGCAACAATCATTGGAACTTCCAGTTTTCTTCCCAAAGTACTCGAACAGAGCGGAATACATCTTTCACACCTTGGATGTTCACAGACCATTACGCTTCTATTTGGATAGGACGCACCAAGCACGGAAAACAGATCAGTTGTTTGTGTCCTTTTCGGACAATAAATTGGGCAAAGCAGTCACGAAAGTCACTATTGCCAAGTGGATCAGAGACTGTATCAGTCATACTTACTTCATTTCTAATAAAGAGCTTACAGCTACAGTGAAAGCTCATTCTACCAGGGCTATGGCTACTTCGGCAGCTTTTCATTCCAAGCTTGCCATTAGTGACATTTGTGCTGCGGCTACGTGGTCTTCTCCTCACACCTTCATTTCTCATTACAAATTGGATGTGGCATCTCGGGGGCGAGCTTCCTTCGGTTCCACAGTTCTCAGGAGTGTTTTCCAGTGAGCCACCCAGGAATCAGGTGCTAGGGACGCTGTCCCATCAGTACAGAATGTAGGCGAGATAGGATCACATTACATCTTTTAGTTATGTACTTACCATAACTTTAGATGTATGGGATCCATCTCGCCTACATTCCTAATAACCCACCCTCCTTCCCCCTGCCTTGGAGATCAGAAGTGACCGGACGGTTCGAGTTCAGCTGTTTCATCTTGAAACACCTGGCAATATTATATCAACAGTCTATGTGTGTGTGCATGTGTGCGGACAAACAAGATCTGGGGAAGCAGTGGTGGTGCATCCTGGGATGTGGGATAGCTCAGCCAATAAGAGACTTCATTCTATAGTAGAGCGTGCCGAGTCTGAGCCAAGGATCGGCTCCGAACCCATCAGTACAGAATGTAGGCGAGATGGATCCCATACATCTAAAGTTATGGTAAGTACATAACTAAAAGTTTGCAAATTCAGTAGGCAAAAACCTGGAATTCGTTCCCATCTGACCTTACTCTGAACCCCTACCTTAATCAGTTCCAAAAAAAAAATTCTAACCTAGTATTTTAAAACACACTGGTTATGTCCTTGCTCTAACCCTGACTAAAGCCCCATCTACTTCTATATCCCTGCAATTTCTTATTCATAGCAACTAACCATTTACACTAAAAGGTTTGAAAAGAGAAACTGTAATATCTTTGCAGATACTCTGTATATAAGCTGCACTTATAGGTTTGATAAGGGAAACTGTAACATGTATGTATATAAATGTATTCTTCATAAGCTTGAAATGTGAGACACTAACTTGTATGTTAATACAATATGTTTGTGCATATACTATAACTTGCTTGTCTTTATCCGTTTGTAAGTTTGGAGCTTTTCTCCCCGGGCCTCCGCTGAAAATGGACATGTATCCAGTCGGACTATCCCAGTCAACAAATGTAAAATAAAAAAAAAAAAAAATCAACAGAACAAAGCTGAGAAAAACTTTCCATCTGTATGTGAGAGTGTTTTGCTTACAGCATCCACATCTTCTTCTTATTGTTTTGTTATATTATTATTATTGTTGTTTACTACTATTATCATCACAGAGTTAATGCCACTGGGTTTTGAGAAATAGCCACCAGTTTTCAAAGCTTCTGTCTTGGAATTCTTTTTTTTTTTTTTTTTTTTTTTTTTTTTTATTTTGAGACTCAAAAGTACTTGTGCCATTATAAGTGTGGCACAATTGGTATTTTCTAATTCTGAACTTTGATGGATATGCTGAACATTTACTTGATCAGTGTAGCTATGAAAGTATTATAAGCTTTCTAAAAGTGTGGCTGTAGACTGTCTTTTGCTAGGGATGAAACTGAAACTGGAACCAGAGTGGTTAGTTTTGGAAGATACGTGACTCTTGCTGAAGTGCTTTATGAAGTGCACTAACTGCAGGTTTGTTTGGGGGGGGGGGGGGCTGCATTTGATATAGCAGTCTATTTCACTGGCTGTTTGCTCTGACTTCCTAGGATGAAATTTCATGTCTGTCCCAGTTGTCCCTAAGACTAGAAGTTTGTCGTTCTGTGAAGTAAATACTTCCTCTGATTTGATGCATTATTTGCCAATATTTTTTTACAGCTTTGTAGTTGGCCAATCTTTCATATTGCTGGTAGTTTGTACGTTCCATGATGCAGTCGACATCTTTAGGTGGTCATTTCCCCCATGGTCTCTGATGTAATTTAATTTAATAACTTTGGTCTTTTGTATCATATGTTGGATCTTTGTATCAAGGCTACAACTAGCCATCTATTTTTACAATGGCACTGGTTGTGAATTTGTGGGGAGTAGGTGCATTGTTCTGCTTTTTCTAGCGCTTGGTATACGTGCTGTTCTGTGTTCAGAGTTTTGTTTAATTATGCTCTGCCTGTGTCTTTCTGATTTAACTCTTTTATGATCTCATCGTAAGATTTACAATTGCAGGTTTACTCAGGTGAGAGGATCTCGATATAATCCATACTACCTGGAACCAGAGGTGAACAAGGAACTGTACAAAAAGACTGAGGCAGAACTTACTGATGAAGAGAAGGCATTGCAGGAGCTAAAGCAAGTCCGACCTATTAAGGCTGCTCCTTCAAATCTCACCAGTTCAGTACTTCTCGATCCCTTGGTCAGGTCAGTAGTAGAAAAAAATGAATGTTGAAAGTTATCCGCTAGAACTAGCCAATTTAATATTTCCATGCAACTCTTATTTGTTGCACCTTCCTCTACTTTTCCCAGCTACATACCTCTCTCAGTTGGACTTCCTGATTAGTTCACTTATTGCTTGCCTTTTCACTGTCTCAATTTATTCTTTTGCCATTACCAGGGTCCTTTCTTCACCTCTCTTTTCCACTCCCATTTTTTTCTGGTGCCTCTCATACTTTCCTCATTCCTGTGGTTGTCCTTTTTTAAGGTCTGTTCTATTTGACTAGTTGTTCTGGTTCGTTTTTGGAATATTATACTAATTTAACAATTAGCTGTTAAATATTGTGATATGTGTTCTCTGTTCCAGCTGCTGCGTTACTGGGCATGATTTTTTATTTGCATTAGCTTTTATCTCTTAAGTAGAACACTGGGTTTAATGTTGTATGCATTAACTCCTGCAATAGTTGCATACTGTGCTACTGTAAATGATTTGCCAAAGATCAAAATGCAGTTGACACCATGTTTATATGAATTCCTTCAGTTCATGTGCCTGTCTTCATTATCATAGCACACTCTGTATTTTTGTGTGTATTGTTGGCCTTTGTGCAAGAATCATGTTTGTATTGTGGACTTCTTGTTAGTATATAATGTATGTCTGGACCTTTTCTCCTAAAGACTCCACTGTAAATAGTTTCTGCTCAGGAGTAGTGCGTATATTGTGATGAAGATGTAGGAAAACTCTCTTTATGTTCTGTAAAGTTCATAAAATGGTGTGATTTTTGTCAGTCATGTTTATTTTAATGTTTTGGTACCCTTCATTACTCAGTGTCTATCTCCTTATTTCTGTGGGGATCAGTTTTGTGGCATAGCATTTTCAGTTGCATGGAATGCGTCTTGAGAGGCTCAACTACATTAACTTATCCCCATGTCCACAAAGTGGAGTTTTATGTCATTTTATTTGTGGTGTTAATAAAGTGGATTGTCTGATAGTCACTTAAAAAGATAAATCAAATTATAACCAAATCCTCAAAACCGAGTACTGAGAGGAACAAAATTTAAGACACCCATGCATGCACACACAGAGTAAGTAAATAAATAAAATCCTGCTATCTAAGGGCTTCTCCTCCCTACCTCCACTTGAGTATATTGGGTCAAATGTAAGAGCTTCTTGGGTAGGTTGTATTTTGTTGTGTTTCAGGTATATTCAAGTTTTGTCTTTTCATCTGTCTTTTTGAATTCAAGATTTATTTGTAATATCTTTGCTTTTTCCTGGGCAAGGCTATATAGCCATTTGCAGTGGCTAGCCTTTTTAATGTTTGTAGGTTCACACTAAACTTAAAGCTGAAATGCCATCAAGAAACTTAATGTGACACACTTTATATTGAGAGTAAGATCCTTACCCTTGGAAAGAAAATTATTTTCCATACTGTAGCAAAAATTCACACTAAAATCAAACTTAATGTGGCACCCCTTTATATTGAGAGCAAGTTACTTACCCTTGGTAATAATTATATTCCATTATCTTGTGCAATAATTCAGTCTCTTTTTCATTCAGGTGTACTTTTGAAAATAGGGTGCAACTTTGTTTGACATATAGGGGTAGTTTGTTATAAAAGAATCTGTCTGCTGGCAATTGCTGTTAATTTTGCCGTTGAGGTTGATGTCTGTGCCATGAATGATAAATTTTTGGTTCTGCAAAGTTTAAGGAGGTTAAAAAGACTAGGGATGTTCAGTGCTTGAAAGGCTAAACAGAAATGGAACCTTAGGAGCCTGAGAGAGAGAAGACGCATAGGGTTTGCGATCTTATGGACTGCAAAATCTAAGCTACTCACAAAAATGTTCAATATCTTTCAGTGTATTGTGATGTGCATTCCTAAAGGGGCATTGTAGTCAAAGATAGCTGTAGTTAGAAGTAAGTATTAGAGGGGCCAAGACTGCATGGGACTTGAAGGAGATATCTCTACTGATTTTATATATATATATATATATATATATATATATATATATATATATATATATATATATATATATATAAAAACTTCAACCTTGTTAAGCTAAGTTAAACAAACATGATCAAATGAAAGGTCATCAATATAAGTACCAAAGTCTCAGATAATTTTATCTGGTTTGAGGAGGGTACCAGCAGTGTTTTTAATAGGAGTGGGGATGTTTTAACTGGAGGTGCATTTTTGGCATTTAAAGTGAGCACTTGACTGATGCAGCAGTCACTGTTTTGGTCCAGACCATGCTGAAGTATCTGACTGCCTGGGGAGGATTTGATCATTCTAGCCAGTTTGCAGTCTGTGACAAAGTTTAATCGGCCACAGTCCCATGATATTGCTGTAATTTCGGTGAAGTAGCTGTGGAAGAGTAAAATTAAGGAATATTTGAATTAATTTGTTGCTAATTGTATATGTATGCTGCTTTTATAGTAGGAAGGTTAAAGTTTTCTATAATATGTGTACTTGTTTTTTTTTCACATTTTCTAGGAGTTTATTTTTATATATGAACATCTTTATTGAATTATCAATTGTGACATAGGCAAATTTGTATTTATACAAAAGGAATAGTTGTGTTAATTTAACATTAAAGATATTATATTTTACATATATTGCTATGCATCATATAACCTAAGCAGCATTACAGAAATTATTCAATTCTTGCCCCTTTTTTTAAACAAGAAGCCTCTATTAAACCATCACTTATGACCTAAGCAATTGTAGGTTTTTATATAAATGAAAACAAACTACACCGGCACAATCCTAGTCGCAAGCATTTTACATCACAAACCATACTGATACACTCCCAGTTGCAAACATTATGCATCACTTATCTACCCAATCATTTTCAGTCAAACATTACATAGCATAGCTCATTTAAGTCCTGCCTTCTTTTAAACCTCATTCCTCTCCTGTATGTATTGTTCCCACAATTCCCAATTGTCCTATGTAGTTTACTCCTACCCTTTTCTTCTAAAGTCCTCAGTTTCAGTTGTTTTATCTCTGTTACAAGATTCACTATGTCTAATATAGATGGTTTAGATTTTGATTTCCATTTTCTAGTAATTGCTTTTTTGCAACCACTATTATTGGACACATCAAGACCTTACCATGTCCAGCAATTCCAATTCTGTATCATAGCTCAGAAAAATCATCTCCCTCATCAGACCAATCTGCCCACCCACCATCTCTGATGGTACATCCCGGAAGGAATCCTTAAAGTCTGCCAACTCACTGCCATCCCCAAAAATATGTTCCCAATTAACCTCTTTCTTCCCCTTCACACCTCCAACATTTGCTGTCTGCCTGAGGAAATATTCTCTGGAGTGTACTTTTGGTATAAAAATGTGTATACATTTCCAAGCAAAATCTTTAATCTTCTAGGATTTTGTTGCATATTTGAGAGAGATACATATCCCCCGTTGTTTCTTTCTGAATTGCTTATCCAATTTCTCTTCCCAATTCTTTCTAAACTCCTCTGAGTGATTCTTACAATTATCATGCAATATTTTATATGCTCTACTAATTATTCATTTTTTATTGGCAGCTTCTGTTTTAGATTCCATTAAAAATTCTATTAGTGCTGGCCTTTTGTATAGGACCTCTCCCCATTTCTTTCTCTTTGCCTATAGTCTGATATCAATCCCTGATAGGGAAAGCAATCTCTAACATGCAACCCAGATAAATTATTGGCATCTTCCCATTCTATCATCTTTCCTTCTCTAGTTATTGGCTCCCAATACCTTGGTTCCTTTGCCAGTTTTCTCCAATAAATTACAACCCCCTCTTGCCTATTGTTTGTATCCCTAATTGTAATCATCCTTATCGGCAGCATCTCCTTTTTCATTCCCGTGTTGGTTTACTTCTTGGAATACTTTCTGCTACTTTATGGATATAATATTCTGCATGTTTATTATTTTCCTTAAAGGCCTACATCCAAAATCCCAGTCTCTCTCTCCTTGTTTCTTGAGCTTCCCCTGTGTTTCATCATCCCTTTCCACTTTGAGTTATAGTTTTCCGTTTGTGCTATGTATAGGAGTCTTAACTGTGTAGCTCTGAAATATCCCTTCAAATTGGGTAATCCCAATCCATCCTGTTCTACTGGAAGAATCATTTTATCCCACTTGACTCTTGCCATCTTCCCCTCCCAGATAGTCATTCAGCTCTTTATTAATTGCTATCCACAGCTTCTCCTCTGGTTGATTAAAATATGCCTGACCTGTGTACAAGAGTAAACGGACTAAACACTTTTTAACTGTTTTGTATATTACTGTCCATATAACAAAGTTTCCATTTTCTCATTTTTTTTTTAAACGTTTTGTTTAGTCTCTTCCCACATATCCTTAGCTGCCACACTAGAATCATTTTTAATCCATACTCACATTTTATCATGTCCTCATAAATATGGGTAGTCCTGAACCAGTTCATGGGTGGGTACATAATTTACTGCTATTGCCTTTGTCTTTGCTTCATTAATTTTGTCTCCCAAAAAGATCTGAAACTGTCTCAAAATGTTTCACAACACTGTAATGAATTTTTTTCTGGTTTTGTCGGGAACAAAATAATAATATCTGCAAATAAAGCCAGCTTTTCTTGACTACCATACTAGTTATATTTTTGAATGTGAGTCCCTTATTTTCTTTCCCAGTGGTACTAAATTTAATGCAAATAGTAAAGGGGAAAGAGGACACCCCTGCCTGGTTCCTCTGCTCAAGCAGAATTTGTCAGAGAGGACCCCACCAACTTCAATATATTCTCCTAATCAACCTTATAGTTTTGTCAGGAAATGCATATACTTCCATTGCCCTACTCAAAGTCCCAGCTTACTCTGTCGAATGCTTTCTCTGCTTCAAGACCCACCAATAACAATGGTAGTTTCTTACATTCTGCTTCCCTCTGGATCATCAGTGTTCTGTTAGTGTTGTCAAATGTTTGGCTCCCCTGCGCAAAACCACATTGATCCATATCTATCAGTTTTGGCAGTACTTTGCCATTCTTTTAGCCATTATAGACGTGAACTTATGGTCATGGTTTAGTATTGAAATGGGCCTGTATGAAGCTGAATCTGATGGACCCTTATCCTCTTTAGGTATCACAGCTACTACTACTTTCTTCCAGGACGGTTGTACTTCTCTTAAGATACTGTTAAACAAAACCTTCCATATCTTTATCAGTTCTTTTCCTGCTAGCTCCAAACTTCCATAGTAATACCATTTATTCCTGAGGACTTTCCTGTAGATTGATTATACATCACAAGTTTTATCTAATCCCCTCCTATCCTTTCATTTAATTGAGGCTCATCTGCCTCTAACTTTGGCATAATTAATTCTTCCATAAGCATTTCTGTTTATATCTTTACTTTATTTTCACATTTCTCTGCTTTATAGAGAGACTCATAGAATTTCTGAAATATTTCTAATATCTCTACAGGATCTTCTTTGTTACAGGCTCTGTAAATTTGGTGATAGCGCTTTCTACTTTCTGTTGCCTGAGTCGTGCTAAAAGTTTTTGTGCTGTAGTGTTATCAAAGAACAGCTGCTTAACAGCAATCTTTCTAAGCTTGTGCATATTATCAAGGTAATCCCTTCTTTTCTGCTTAGCATTCTGTAGTTGATCCTCTTATTCTGTGGTATTCTTCCTATTCTGCAATACTTTAACATTTGTCAGTCCCTCTAAATAATTCTCATTACTTCTTAACCATAGCTCCCTTTCTTTTATTTCCACCCTTATTTTTGAACTCCACCTTAACTTTATCCTACTGTCTAGCTATATTTTCAGAAGAAATTTCTGTCATCTCTAACATCTCCTGAATAATCTCCTGTACCCATTCCTTAAGTTCCTCTTCTCAACAGATAGGTGAGAAAGAGAGAGACAGTATCTCATTTTTGTTTCATTACCCTGTGTTTTTATTTAAGCTATTACTGGCGCATGATCTGAAATGGATATTGAGTGGGTATCAAAATCTTCAAATAAATGCACATATTCCCGTGAAATGTGCATTCTGTCTAGCCTAATGCAGTTTATGTATCTTGGGGAATAATATGTAAATTCACTCTGACCTCTTATTACTGAATTCACATCTTCCATGCCAAATATTTTCATAAGTTTCTTAAAGTCTACCCTTTGTTGTACCTTCCCGTATGGGACCCCAGACACATCTTCACTGCTGCATATCAAATTCCAGTCCCTACCTATAAGTAATATTCCTTGCAGAAAACTGATTATTTCTCCCAGAATTTTCGTAAGCTCAATTATAGCAGTTTCAGGTGGAATATAAATACATGGGATTATAAATCCTCCTCCCTTGCAAGTAGCTCCTTGGCAATACAGATCTGCCATTAATATCTTCTTCTATCAATATTGGAGCTCCTCTTGATATAAGTGATCCTGTTTTCCTTTGTCCCAGGTGTTCCACTGAATAACCACCCTGAAAACCTTTCTTTATCAAATTCACATGTTCAGTTCTTTCTCAATGTGTCTCATGTAACATAGCTGTTTGCACTCTACATTTTTAATATAGTTCACTGCTCTTTTTTGTTTCTATTTATCTGTGAGATCATTTACATTTAAAGACATTAAAGAAAGCATCATTGTATTAAAAAGTTATTCTCATCTTTTATGTATAACATCTTTTTTGTTAAATGTCTAGTTCCAGCTTTTGTGTTACATGCATACACTGTTTGACAGGTTGAACTTTTATACAGTTGTTTTGTTGTCCTATACATTTGAGCCTATGTCACATCTTATAAAACTTTTTGTTTTATTGAAAGCCCTCAAACTAAAAAACAAGCATACCCGAATACCCCCAAAACGTATTAACTTAATACTAATGCACAAACTATCTACACCTTTAAATACTGAGGTGTTACCCTCCTAATAGGAACAAAAGTCCCAAACTGACAGCCACACTCAGACTTGACGAAAAGAAAGGTCATCCATGCTCAGACTCGTGGTGCAGCCCGTGGTGCTTCTACTAAGTGCTAATTGGTTTTGTCTTGTCGTTATAGCTCTCCCAGCTGGGAAAACCACTGAATGTTTTCAGAGAACATTAACTACCTTGTGAAAGCCCCTGAATGCTTTCAGTAGAACATTATCTCCTAGTCAATTTCTCTTTTTTTTTTCCTCCACCAATCATTTTCCCAGACTATAGCCAGTTTTACTTTATCAGATTGTCTCCATGGAAACATGAGAACCAAGCAGCCAGTTTCTTTTTATCAGATTGTTAACCCAGCTTTTTTTTCATTGCATTGCCAACATTTCTTAAAACTGAAGGAGAAAGAGAGAAGGAAGAAAAGAAGAAAAAAAAACAGTCGCACCTGTGTGCAGTCCCCACTACACTTAAAAGTAACGGAGAAAACTTTACAGCATGCAAAGAAAAGCATACAGTAGAAAAATAGCTCTAGTAAGAAAAAAAACTCTTTACTTTCTCCCTCCTCTTCCCCCAAAAACATTTTTTGAAGATTAGTAGGGCATATAGTTTAGATTTCCCCCACAAAGTCCAACAAATTCTGAAGTCCAATATTTCCAGATTTTCTTTTCTGTCATATTTCGCACACATAATTATTGTATTGTAATCCCACGTTAAGTTACTGGTTTTATTACTGTTCATCTCTATCTTCCAAATCTTGTCTCTGATTAATTTCCAATGTAGTTTTGAGTCTTCTAGTCAACTCTCATGCTCCCTTCTTTCACTCCCAACATTTTGTATTGAAACATTGGAAAAAGTTCACGGGTACTGTCTTTATGTGGTGTTTATTACCAGAAGAACAGGAAGCAGAATATCTTTCTGTTTTACAGATCACTTTTTGTTGGACAAACTTTTGTATTTTTTCCTTAGTATGTACTTCATCAAAAATTATTTTGTCCCTTCAGGGAAGAATAATTTAAAGACTGCTGGGTACTGCAGTTTGAATCTCTCTCCTGCCTCTCTCCACTATCCCTGAATAGTGGAGTAAATTTAGCTTCTCTTCTTCTTTGTGTACAATGAGTAATCATTCTGCACAAACACCGTCTCCCACTTTTAGTATTTTGTCCTTCTGCCCCAGTTTTGTCAAAATCAGTGTCTTCTGCTGGCAAGATTTCATCTTTACTGTTAAAGGTCTAGGTTGCTTTCTCATAGTCACATTTGGAGCATACACACAATGTACCATTTCAACTAACATCTCCTGCTGTGGAATACCAGTCCATTTGCGTATTCATGTTTTCATAAAATTAATGTAGTCTGTTCCTTCCAGCTTCTCTGGTATAACTGGAAAATCTCATGTTTTCCATATGTGCTGTATCCTCTAATTCTATTATTTTTGGAAACATCTCTTCTTGAGCAGTCAGTCTCATATCCAACTAACCTTTTCTTCATTTTGACTTCGTTTTTTGCAGCTTTATCACCTCATCTGAATATTTGTTTAAAGCTTCTTCCATTTTTACAGCCTTTTGTTGTTTGCTTTGATTTACTCCATCAGTGTTTTTCATTTATTTAACCAGGTCTGTGTGCAGTTGTCTTGTATCTTCATGTAGCTTACTGGACTTTGTCTGGAGGTTGCATTGCTTTTTGCTGAAAAGCTGCAGAACTTTCTCCATTCAGTGTTTCTTCCTCACTTTTTGTAGCTGATTTTTCCCAGGTGCTCTTGTGTTCTTTTTTTTCTGGCATACAGGCAGTACACTTACTAGCCAGTTACTGAAATTTATGCATAAACACAAGTCTATGTGATATGATATGACCTAGATAATCAGTGCACTTGGAGAAGGGACATAGAAAGGGACCTGTAGTTGGCTGCGATATGGTAGGCAGTTTTATTGAGTTACCTGTACCGCTAAATGTTCCAGTAGGGAATCGTGCATGAGAATTGGATGGGAAATGGGAAATTCACCCCAGGGATCACTTCTGTGGCTCTGCTCGACAGGGCCACAGGAAAATAATTTTCTTGGGTGGCGAAAGCCAGGGTACATTTTTTGGCTAGGCTTGTATAGGCCCTAGGGCCAATAGCCTAGTACCTACCTACCTATTTCTAATAAAACAGGTTACCTACCAAATATAGATATACCCCCACAGCTACTTGGGGCTCTGAATGCCTGGTAGGTGCTGAATCCTGGCAAATGTCCACACCATCTTTGCACTGAAGCCAAGTTTCTGTAACTTCGCAAATATGTAGGTTTTCAAGGTATACCTCAAGTTCAAGTCACTTTGCTGTTCAGGTTTCTAACATTGAGCAGCACTGTCCATTTTAGAATTTGCTAAGTTGATTTGTTCGTAAGTTGAACTTTGCCTCCTAAAGAATAGGTACTTTGGTCAACAAAGCCTTTATCCATTAAATGAAAGCATTAGCACGAGATCAGCCCATCCCCGGAGAAGCAGGAAGGTCTGCTAATCACTGCATTCTAGGCAGTCAAATGTTGAATCCCCCTGAATAACATCAGTTACCAAGTCAGCTCTTGAAGCCAATTTATTTTATTTGTTAACTTTAGCATCATTGTGATGGTGGAATACTTGTCAGCAGCAGTGATTTTATTTTCCTGGAGATGTGGGAGGAGAGCTCAGTATTGTCTATTTTTCTCCTCTGTTTTAGTGCACCTAAGGGTTATTCATGTCCATGTGTAGCAACAAGGTTATACTCCCATTTAGGATGACAAAGGGTGCTGAGGTCCACAATACAATTGTATTACTTTAATTTCTTATTTATTTGAGGCACTTAAAAATAGCTTCTTTACTAATTTTTTCAATAGTCTTCAGATATGTGGCATTTTAGAAGCAGCCGTGTTTGCTGCATGTTAGAAACAGTCAGGATCAAATATTTGCGGCCTTATTTTTCACAAGGCAGTATGAAGGGCAGATGCTTTTTGTTTCTCATGGGATCTGAACTTAAGTGTGCCTTCCCTGTGTTTCCAATGATTGAGAAGATACTGACTGCTCAGGGCAGAATAAGACACTGTCAATCTAGTTCAGTAACTCTGTTGTAGTCAAGATAGTCCATGATATTCTTTTCAGTGGGCCTGATCACTTATCCACTGTGGGCAGTACTTGCTGATACAGCAGCATGGCATGGTGCTGCATTGCCGTCTTGTCTCTGAATTCCTGACTTTGATCACAAGGTCTTGATCCTTTGCACTATTGTGTATTAAGGTTAGACAGTTTGAATAATTTATTTAATTTAAACTTTGCTTAGTCATCAGTGAGAGTTTGTGTTTCATTCTGTACATGGCAGCCAATTTGTCCACCAATTATGTCACAACTATTTGTTAAGTGAAGACCTCATTTAAGGAATACTTTAAGACCATTAAAGAGACTTACTTATCCAGCTTAGAATTTGAATTTTATGATGAGAAAGTGACTTCAACTGCATTTGCAGCAGTGGATACTTCGAGTGAAAATGCCTTTCATGGAAAGCAGTTTAGCAAATAGGGAAAAAACATCAACATTTTATTTGTTGTTAATACATGCTAAAGTTTTTCAGAGTTACAAGCTGTCGCATAAAAGTACACTTTCATGGAGTTCCATAATGAAAGGGTTATACTGGAGACTAATCCAACTTTCCTATCTGTTTGTATAAGTAGTAACTAATCATTTTATACAGTTACCAGAATGACAGGAGACATTTGCATTTGCCAGATGTGCACAGGACGTTGATACTAAAGAATTAATTTAGAGAAAAATGATCAGCTTTATCTTGTTTTACTTGAGAAAAAGAAAAGGCTTCTCGGTCAATAAACAGACTGAGTGCCCTCCCCATTGTATTGCATTTTTCTCTGCCAAGTCTGATAAACATCTACAAGCCACAGTAAAGCACTCCAGCAAGGCAGCCTATAAATCTGCATCATATTTCATAATTGTTTCTACACAGGATGTTTTAGAAGCTGCCATGTGGGATATCTCCCATACCTTCAGAAAACATTACAAATGGGAGCATAGGTCAGAGGTAGGACAGACTTTGGCATGGCTGTGCTACAGATCATCCAGTAAATGTTCACCTTCCACAGATGTGAGAACACTGCTCTAGTCTACCCAAATGTTATGATTTACTGTTAGAGTGACCCTCCCTCCATGAAGAAAATAGGGTATTTGTGTTGTAACAGCAAGTCAATGGGGAGAATTTACTACACCAAAATTAACATTCCTTCCTCATCCTAACAATAATATAGGTAGCTCCATGATTAACTGTTTTATTGTGGTATTATACATACATAAAATGATATGTGTAATCTTAAGTACAGAAGTAAGCATTAACATAAAACAAGCAACTGTTTACACAAGTGTTTATATCTATTCTTGTTATGCATTAAATTCATTAAAGAGCCATCAACTAATCACAGAATGTAGATTGTTTCTCTAAGTTCAGTTTTATTCAGTAATTAAATTTTCTTTTTTTTTAATCTTAATTGTAAACATTTCTTTATAATGCACAACACATTTATAAATTCTGTAAATGTAGGCATAATCTCATTTTTCCAGTTATTTGTAGTCTTTTCCGTGGCTATTGTTAATATGCTCCAAAGAAGTGGGAATTGAGACTTGGGGATACATCTGGGAACTGAAGTGTTAAACACCAACATTTTAGTTTAATATGGATATGACAGACCACAACACTTGCAGGAAACCTTGATTTTTTTCCTAAAAAGGTTGCATAACTTTGCAGTCATAAACCATATATCGTCACTCTGCTTAAATTAAGAATTTCCACCTCAACAACCAGTACATCACGTTATTTACACAATTTCAGTTCTGTGTGGAATGATTGTTCTCCTGGAAATGTTTATTCATAGAAGGGATTTGTCTCCAAAATGAATATGGTATTTTTGAGGGTACTAAAACTTTTGTGTTGTAGTTAAAACTTAACTGGTCATTTGGAGAGCATAATCCCAGTTTATGATCCTTGTATTGATCACTGCTACAGTAGCCTTAGCTGTGTAAGTTCTGTTCTGCCAAGGATGTAATGGCCATCCAGCTTCCAAAGCTTCAGAGCACCTTCCATGCACCTATATTGGCAGGGAGCTTGAGCTGAGCTGACTAAAAGACAAGTTTGGTAGCGAAGCCCTCCAGAGCTTTACTCCCACCAACAAGTAAGCTCATTTGAGGTTTATGAGGAACGACTGTTGGTGTGCGCTTTTCTTTGTGTGCAGATAAGTTCCCTTGGGAGAAAAAAAATTCCATTTTCTTCGTTTGATGTTTTATTGCCTTTCTCTTCAGGAAGGTTATTTCAAAAGGTACAAGTGGTATGCTTTAATAGACCGTCTCGAGATTGTAAAATACTTTTAAATGTAGCACTTGTTTTTTTCTGTCACTTTAAAAGTGGTGTAAAGTAACTGAAATTTTCTTTTCTGTGGAGAAATTGTGTTTATTTACTTTTCTTGGGCTGGCAATGTTTTTAAAGTGCTTTTTACTATGTTTTTCTGTCAAAAAAGTAACTTTTTTTGGACTGGTAGTGTTTATAGGCAATTGCTGCTTTTCTTTGAAAAAGCTCCATTTTTGACTTGATAATAGAACAGACTACCAGTCCCATGGTCAGCCAGTCCTTCCAGCGACAGAAAATATTAAGCAAACAGCCTTTGCCATCACAGCAGGCTAGTACTTTTCTTTTGCCGCAGGTGGGTAAGTCTGCTGTGGCCATTTGTTGTACCTCAATCCACTCATTTACCCCAGATCCCTGTGGTGTGGCTGCTATAGCCACTATGGATTGGGGGTTGGCCACTTCCTTTACAGCTGTTGTGGTCCCCTTGGGAACAGGGGAGAGCCACTCTTGTTGGTCCTGGGAGAAGGAACAATGAAGGTTTTGCTGTTGTCAGAATGCTGTGCCCATCCCTGGGGAAGCTGTTGCTGCTGCCATTAGCAACACGGTTGGCCCCATTTTTTCCAGTCAAAAAAAAAAAACAGAAAACTAAGCATGTATCTACTCCTTCTCAATTTTCTTTAGTTAGGGGTAGTTTACTGGGTTTAGCTCAGGGTTTATTTCAGGCTATTGATCCTTCTTGTAAAGTAGTTTTTGGTAAAAGAAAGAGGGCTTCCTCTTTTCCTGAAGAGATTCAAGATTGTGAATCTGAACAGGAAGATGCATGATTTTCTCCTCAGATTTCTGATTCAGACTCTGAGGAAATATCTGCTTTTTATTCTGCCGTGGAGGTTTTTCTTTCTCTAACTGTTGCTAGAATGTGCCAGTGCTTTGTAATGGGAGAATACTGTTTCTCAGTCCCAAGCAAACTACTGTGAGTTGTTAAATAAGGGTTTTACAGACCCTACACCCATTCATCCTGTTTTGTCTGCTTTAGAGGAGCCTGCAGTTTTTCTGATAGTCAGCGAGCACCCCTAAAAAGGCAGATAGGATGTGTAAAGTTCCTCAGTCTTTTAAATGTTTGCATACTATAGCTGCTGGGTGAGGTTTGGGAAGAGCTTTAGTTGATCCCACTGCTACGGAGCACTTCATTCCAATCCTACCTTTTCTGATAAGGATGGGAAAATTATTGATAGTTATGGGGGAAAGTGTACACGTTTGTAACTTTGACTGTAGAATTTTAAATGGTCAGGCTCATACATTTGTCAAAACAAACTAATGTGAAAGTAAGGAATGTTTTATCTGCAGTTTCTGTGTGTGGAAAAATCTGCTTTAAATAACTTAGTTTCTTCTGTTGCACAGGTCATTACTCATTGTTTACCGTGTGTATATGGCTCTGCTGATGCTTCTTTCTTGGTATGGCCACTGGTACTATTTTTACAAGGTTTGCATGGTTGCTTTCTCACAATCTTCGAGATGATGATTAAAAATGAGATTTTAAATTCTCCCTTGTATAGAGATTGTGTTTGGCCCTCTGCTGCAGAGGTGATCAGAAAGTGTGATGAAAGGGGCAGGCTAATCCAGGGAATATTTTAAGATTTTTCAGCCCTAATTTTCCAAATTTTCCAAGGGATTTTCTGTCTTCTCATTAATTTTTCATGAAAAAACAGAATAAACAGTCTTGTCTTAGCCTTACTTAAGACAGAGGTGGTATGTTTCACAGCTCCCACGCTAAAGGATAAAAGTGTCCAAGATGCACAGTGGTGCAACGGTTAACATTGTCGCCTCACAGCAAGAGGTTCTCCGGTTCCATTCTCGGCTGGGGTGCCTTCTGTGTGGAGTTTGCATGTTCTCCCTGTGTTCGCGTGGGTTTCCTCCGGGTACTCCGGTTTCCTCCCACATTTCAAAGACATGCATCTGGAGCATTTCTCCCCGGGCCTCCGCTGAAAACAGGCTCTGTGGAACCTAGTCGGACTTTCCCGGTCAACAAATGATAAATGATAAATAAATAATAAATAAATAAATGTAGGAACCTTTACAAATGCACTCTATGAGCACCTACAAGGATGCATGGATCGTGCCATCCCTAGCAAAACCAAGACTCACTCCCCTAAGAGAAGGAAACCAGTCTGGTGGACCCTTGCCATAAACAGGCTATACAATAGAAGGAGGAAACTAGTTCAGAAAAAAGGCAAATCCCAAGAGGGAAAGGCATCCCTGATCAGTATCAGTAAGAAACCAAGGTCCCTCATAAAATCCTCCAAGGCTAACTTCGAAAGAAAAATAGCCAAGGATTCGAAAGATAACCACAAAGCCTTCTTTAGCTATGTCAAGAATCTAAGTGGCAACTCTCAGGCATGCTCTGAGCTAGTGCAAAATAGCACAAAATATACTGAACCCACTGATATTGCCAACATCCTGGCAGATAGATTCAGTGCAAACTTCACCCCCCTCTCACCCCCAAAATGGCCCACAACAATACCGGAAAAGTGTAGTGTCCCAGAAATCACAAACGCACAGGTGAAAACAGCCCTTTCAAAAGCCAAAAGCACAGCGTCAGTGGGGCCAGATGGTGTCCCAGGCTGCATCTTGCACGAACTACAGAACGAACTACCCCCCCCCACCACCTAAACACATTGTTCAGCCTCAGCATCTCCACAGGCTATGTGCCCATAGAATGGCGCACAGCAACGGTTATTCCTCTCCACAAAGGAGGGGCCACAACTGACCCTGGTAACTATCTCCCCATAAGCCTGACTAGCCTGGTCTGCAAGGCTATGGAGCGCATCATCATGGAACTCATTAACAAAGACATTGGGAACCTCCAAACACTTGATCCGACCCAGTTCAGCTTTAAGGGCAGATCATGCCTACTAAACCTGGTTGACTTCGAGACCACGGCCATAGATGAGGGGAAGGTAGTTCACACAGCCTACCTTAACCTCGCCAAGGCTTTTGACACCATTCCCCACTCGGGGAATTGTAGAAAAACTCACCAGCCTGAAAATAAACCCCCTACGTCACGAGATGGGTTGCCAACTGGCTTAGACAGAACTCGCACGGTAAGAATAGCAGGCTCCAGGTCCGACTCTAAACCAGTCACAAGTGGTGTCCCACAAAGCTCGGTCCTGGGACCCCTACTGTTCGGCATGTACTTCTCAGAAGTACAGGCAAACGCAGGAGAACTGTGGCTAACAAAGTTCGCCGATGACTGCAAACTGGGAGCCATAATTGACTCTCCGGCTGACACAGGCATTCTCCAAAAGGGTCTTACTGAGACGGACACCTGGTGTCAAAGTCATGGTCTCAAGCTAAATGCCAAAAAATGCATAGTCATCTCGTTTGGGAAAACAAAACGCCCATGAATTACCACGTAGGTGGTAAGCCCCCTTAATACAGAAGAGGTAATAAGAGCTCTGGGGACCCAGGTAGATAGTAATCTCTCCTTTGACAATCGTATTACCAAAGTAGTTAGGAAATCCTTCTATGTAGCCCATCTAATTACTAAAGGGTTCGCATCTAGAAATAAAGAGGTTTTAGTGCCTCTCTACTAGTCACTCATCAGACCCATCATAGAGTACAATGCCCCATTTGGGATGTACCTCAAAAGACACTTCCAACAGCTGGAAAGACCACAAAAGTACCTCATCAAGAGGATTACTGGCCTCAAACACAAGTCCTATGCAGCCTGACTGGAAAAACTCCAGCTGTACTCGGTCGCATATCGCTTACTCAGAGGTGATCTCTGCCTGACTTACAAAGCCATGTCCAACTCAAAACTGATGGACATGCTCCACCTAAAGAAATCCAAGTGACTGAGCCACTCGCTCTAGTGAGCTAAACCTTGCCACAACAATAAATAGAACATGCTGGAGGGATAGATTCCTGTCACAGAGACTCCCCATGCTTTGGAACAAAATTCCTAACTACATTAGGCAGAGCCCCTCACTAACATTCAAGAGAAACCTTGACGAGTGGATGGGTAATGGAAAATACACCCCTGGGATCACTTCATTGGCTCTTCTTGACAGTGGCCCAGTTAATTAATCAATGGGGTGGCGAAAGCTGACACACTCTGACTAGGCTTATAAATGCCCTCGGGCAGATAGCCAAGTACCTACCTATGAACAAAATACAGGTGAACAGACATTTAAGAAGAAATGGCAAGTGGGATTCCAAAAAGGTCTTGAACCTCCCAAAACTAAGAGCAGCCCCCTTGTGACCCCCCCCGGCCCTTTTTCCTTCCAGAAAGTCTGAATCTCTATTTTTCTCTCTGGCAGCTGACTGTTTCAGACAAATAGGTTTTAAAAATCATTCATCAAGGTTATAGTTGGCAGTGGGAGGAAATTCCTTCTTTGCATGGAGTCATTCCTAAACCTTCAGATCAGACTCACCTGATTTTTACCAGTTCATCATATGACATCTCAGTGAGTGATAGAACCAGTTCCTCCTTTACAGGTGGGGAAGGGTTTTATTCAACGATGTTCTCGGTAGCAAAAAGAGAAATTTCTTGGAGATAAGTTCTGTATCTTTCTTAACTAAGCTAAACCTATTTGTGGTAGTGTCCAAATTCAAAACTGTCTCTTCACAACCTGTTACGCTTCCTGTGTTAAGTTTCCTGGCAACACTAGACTTGGATGTTTATCACATTCCTATTTGTCCAGACTTTAGAAGTTAAGGTTTTCTGTGTCTGGACCACATTATCAGTTCTCTGCCTTACCCTGTGGACTAACCAGTGCATCAGGAATGTTTTACAAAGTGTGTAACTCCAGTTGTAGCTCTTTGTAGACTACAAGGTATCCACATTTTTCTGTATTTAGATGATTTGCTTATCTTTACAGAGTCTTTTTTTTCAAAGCATCAGGAATCAATCTGTGTCTCTCTCTGTCTCTCTCTCTCTGTATTTAGATGATTTGCTTATCTTTACAGAGTCTTTTTCAAAGCATCAGGAATCAATCTCTTTCTCTCTCTCTCTCCCTCCCCTCCCCCCCTCTCTCTCTCGATCTCTCTCGATCTCTTTTACACAAGCTTGAATTCCAAGAGAACATTTAAAGACTTTCTGACTGCTTCACACAGGATTGTGTTCCTAGGATGCAAACCAAAAAAGCTGGCAAAGCAGAAGCACAAATGAAACTAGTAACCACAAAAAAATGCTTCTGCTATGGTACCCAAAGATGTCGCAGAACACTCTGGAGGAAAAAGTGAAATTTTATTAGTCATTAAGTGCTTTCGTCTTAACTCATTAACCCCGAGTACTGTCTTACAGCGCCTCTGTGCTTACACCCAAGTGCACTGTGAGACGATAGGAATTCCAAGCTGTTACCCCCGAGTACCTTCCACTGACGTGACAAACTGCAATGTAGATTTATAATGTGAGCATCATGTAAAACATGCTTAAATCGTAGTCTAACTTATTTACCTTGTATACCTACGATTCAGTGTGTTTTTACATGCTGCTCGCATTGAAGTTTTTGAAGAAAATCTGCTTGTAAAGTGGTTGATTATGCAAGTGGTGGCAGCCAATCGGATTACTGCAATCCAAGCCACCACTTGCATAACACCTCCACCTCCGATCTAAATTTCTTTTGTTCTCACTGAATAAATAGAGGGTCCAGCAGCAGGTATTTCCTTTCTTTTTTCTGATATTTGTAGATTCTACCTGCTGCTGGATCCCTCTATTTATTGATCGCAATTGGAGACACCTGGTTGGCGGTTTTTGCTTGGAAGTTCTTGATGTTGTTCTGCTGGCGCCAAGAACTGCTTTTTGCTGCTCAACTGATTTTGCTTGAAGTATGGTAAGCTGACATTATGTAGGCAAGAGTAGTGGGTTTGATTCTTGTGTTTGTGCATTGATTGCACGTGCATGCGGAGAGAATGAAGTGTGTATGTATGTATGTAGAAATGCCTGCATGGGTGTATGAGAGAGCGAACAGTAAAGGAATGAATGAAGTGTGTGTGTATGCAGTTTGAGAATGTATAAGTGCACTTTTTTTCCTTTTCAATACATCCCCGAACAGTCAGTGAAGGTGTTCCCAAAAAATAAAGCCAAATTTAGTTGCCGAGTATAAAGCTTTTAACTGAATCAACACTGTGGCTAAATGGGGCACAAATCTTTTCCTTGCTCAGTAAGGGATTATCGATAATCCTAATTCTGCTCAAGACTGTAGTCGGCTGGGGTGCCTTCTGTGCGGAGTCTGCATGTCCTCCCTGTGGTCGTGTGGGTTTTCTCCGGGTGCTCCGGTTTCCTCCCACATCCCAAAGACATGCTGCAGGTGGATTGGACACTCTAAATTGGCCCTAGGTGTGAGTGTGTGTGTGCCTTCTGTGGAAGGTTGGGTGCCGGGCTGGCAACTCAACACTTTAAAACTCCACTGCCAGTCATGAGCGGACAGGTGATCCGCTGTGGCGACCCCCAACCGGGAAAAGCCGAAAGAAGAAGAAGAAGACTGTAGGCATTAAAATTCTCTAGTGGTATCGGAAACTCCACTCATTTGCTGAAGCACCTGTTGGGGACTATCATAAGCTTAACCCCTTTGGGACCTGTTTCATTTGGTTAAATTCCTCCAGAAAACAGTTGCCACTTTGTAAATTCCTGTATTTTAATAAGGTTTGCTTGAAAATTTTTAACTGTGAACTTAATGTGCCATTGGATTTAACTTCAAGAAGCCATCCATCTACTCCGTTATGCTGCTCACGACCGTGTCGAATCTCTTCCTGTACAGGGGTGTTATTCTGAGTTGAACAGTTCTGCTCTAAATTGACAGAAGAATATTTACTGCCATCCAAACACCTCCTGTGGCCATAGAAGCAGGTACAAATTTGGAAGGCAGTTTTAATACAATAGTCAAATCCCCAGGCAGCACATCAGTCTGAGAAGCCATAATGGAAGAATCTTAACTAGACATCGGGATTGCTGAATAACAATTTTGTCAGTAACCTAAACTCGCAAACTAAATAATTAAACCAACCCACCACCAATTGTACGCAAGATGAAACCAAGCAGTTTACAAAAAATTTAAAACTGGTTGGTTGCCGTGAAGTTCTAAATTTCTTGTAGTGTGCTGTGGTTTTGACTATGAAGTCCAAGTTTTGTAGGGAACAAAAGTAATTAGTTTATCAGAAGTTTTTTAATTTTTGCACTGGGTCTGTATGACTTCATTTTGTGTGTAATTTATGCGGCATAATAAAATGAAGTATATAGAAGTATGGATTAAACATTATTTGGGAGTATAGCTCTTCCTCTTACATGTAAAACCCAGGATGCAAAAGGCAGACATAACTCAGCCAGGCACAGAGCAAGGTGTAACATGTCTTTTGAACAATATCAAAACTATTTGCTGATGTACTTATGCTGATAAGCAAGGGTATTCATGTTAGTACCACTAATGAGCCGAATAAGCAGAAAGTTTAAAAACTTTAAATACATTCAGCTATTGGTTGAAATTATTTTTCAATTCCTGGAATGTATTATTCTCAAATCAGTTACTTGGTTTACATTTGTGGATTTTGTGCAATGTTTCTCAATAATGCTGCAGTGGCAAATGCAATTTCAAAAACAACCAAAACAATGGAAACTTCTATTGCTTTATTCTTTGTGATATACATACACAAGCATGTAGTTCACAATGAAAACTTAATAAAGCTTAATGCTTAGTGCTGTAACTTGCCTAAATTAAAAGTATGACATCAATATTCAAATCTGTGCTAATTGGATGGGTGTTGTGAATGTTGCTTTTATTGGTACTGACATGTACTGTATATTGTAGGATTGTCATTATTGTTTTTCTTCGCAACAGAGATGCTGCAGTCCTGAGTTTCTCCTCCTGTACATGGCATACCTAGTAACTATGAACCTGTTTTCAGTTTTTCTTCCATTCCCTCTTGCAATATTGCCAGCAGGCATTGCGTTTGTAGATGAAACCTTGAAATATGCAGTTGTTTGCTAGCAGTGACCTTTGCATTTGTTACATGTGGAATTATTCAGATTACTTTCTCTTTTACAGAGATTAAGCATATGGACTGATATTGGTGGATTGCAATGACAGAAGTTTGTGTGCCCTTTTATAGTTGAAATTTCATGACTAGGGCAATTTTGTCATGATTAGTTCATATGGTTTGTTTTATTGCGTACTGGAAAAATGTTCAAAACTATAAATTTAAGAAGCTCTAGCAAGTGATGCTGTATTATATAAGGGATATAATTTAGTTATTCCTTGGACGTACATGCCTTACCTTTGTTTGTACATTGTAAAACATAGAATGATTTCCACACTAGTGTAGACATGTGATGGTCAAAGGCTAGATTAATGTCTGTGTGTGCCCCCAAGTCCTTGACTACTATGTCAAATGTTAGGGATGTGGTCAATATAACAGTTACAAGGGCTGGAAGACTTCCTGGGAGGTACTGTTAATTATTTCTTGCCATTTAGTGCTGGTCCATGGCTCAGATGCCAGTTATTTGTCTGTGTTAGCCTTTTATGGAAAGCATTTGTGGCAGTGGTTCATTTGAGGTTGTGGACATAGCTCAAGAATGTTTTGTGGTTGTCCTTGGCCTGGTAGGACAAATGTACCTTAAATTTGACTTTGGTAGATTTTATTTGCCTTCAGATAGGTTTGTGTAGTTTGAGACTCTTGCTGGGTTCTACACCTCCTAATTTTGCCACAATTGTCTTCCTTCTGTTACACAGCCTATTGATGTGATTCCACCAGTGTGGCTTGTTTTTTTGAGTTAGTTCTGTACTTGATGCTGTTGGGTTGGATGGTCAGTGTTTCTAATAATACATGGGTTTCCTGGGTCATAGAGGGGGACCTATAGCTTGCAAGTAGTGCTATGGGATTTGGCTTATGGTGCTTTTGAAGATGGAGAGGATCAAGTTCATTGTCTTGTTTGACCAGCCATGAGATACACAACCACCTTTAGTCCCTGTCTGCATTGTAGCTGGTCAAACTTTCAACTGAAAGTTACAGTATACAAAGGAAGCATGATTTGACTATTACTTCCATTATTTCCTGCCAGTACTTGGTTCTGCTAGCCGTTTCTGTTTGATTTCGACCTGCAAAATATTGTGTTACTACTTTTTAGTATTTGACATAGCACATCTTCCATTACCTACTTAGGCCACTAATTCTAGCAAATACCCTAGAATCAATTTCTTATAGATGTCTCCTGACTTGACTATTTCAAGCATGGAACTACCATATGTTTTGGGCTTTTTTTCTTTGCTTTGTCAGTCATTTGTGGAATTTTGGGAGGAAGGGCTCAATATCTAAATGTTATACTGTTTTACTGAATTACTCGGGTCTTCTCTTTACTGATAAGGAGTCTGTGTTACATAACAGCTACAGGTAATATAATGAATGCCTATATTATGTGCAGCAATTATCACCTGTGTCTAAGCATGCATAACTTTGCACATCATTATCACAGTGCAGTTACAATATAGCACTGAGTCGTTCTCAATTTTCAGGCAAAACTCATAGCAGCTGAAACTGTTATTCACATAAGTAAAAGTCCTTATCACATTGATAAATGTACAAGTCAGATTTGGGTATTTCCCCACTTGGTGTCATTGCAATACACCCCCCCACCACTTTTTCTGTCATTTGTACACATGTAAATGGAAAAGGCAGAGGTAAGGCAGAGTGCTGTCATTGCTGCGACCAGCAGTCTGAGTGGGTAGCCAGCACCGGCATGGGACACTTCAGATGCCCACAAGCTGAAGCCCCATGCCTGTCCTACGCATATTAGTGTAGTTTCGGTCCTTAACCTGCTTTTTCCATTTACATGTGCCCTTTCTGTGCCCCCTTGTCAGTTACCAGTCAAGCTTTTATGCACCAAGGCCAGGAAGGTTCCTCTTCAGAGAATTGTGCTAACTGCTCCTGTGTTGGTGGATGCATCACGGGAGGGGGGGGCATATCCAGCCACCATGGATCTTATGATCCATCTAGATTGCAATTGGGAACTTGGAGACTCTTCAGCTCAGTCCCATGGTGCTGCTGTCCTAAGCAAGCATGGCCTCGGGGGTGCCACTGTGATGCAATGTTTTCCTCCGGGAAAGGACACATGCAAAAAGACAAAGCCTGGTTCAGTCTTGGTCTTTTCACATGTTGTCTTGGTGTAGCTCTCCACTCAGTCTCCCTCCCTTCAGGTGTAGTTAATGTACGTAGGTCAGGGCAGGACCCTTTACATTAGCTCCCCGCTTTGAGTCCTTATGGCCATTGCTGAAAGGGCACATGTAAATGGAAAAGGCAGAGGTAAGGCAGACTGCTGGCATTGCCTGCAATCGGGAGTCATTGCTGCTACCAGCAGTCTGAGTGGGTAGCCAGCACTGGTATGGGGCACTTCAGATGCCCACGAGCTGAAGGCCCATGCCTGTCCTCTGCATATTAATGGAGTGGCGGTCCTTAACCTGCTTTTTCTTTTTACATGTGCCATTTCTATGCCTCCTTGTCAGTCATTGTGTGTATTTTCAAGGGTAGTAGGTATGTGTGTCTGCAGCGTCATCACCACTTATGTACCTTATGAAAAGAATAATGACCCTGTGGATAGGAGTGAAGATTTGGATGGGCTAACCAGGTAATGCATATGTTTGATTATATATATATGTGTGTGTGTGTGTGTATGTATGTAGTCTTCTAATACATCTCTCAAACATCAGTAGTAATCTGTTTGCATTTTCTTTCCTGTGCAGGTTCGTCCACCTTCTGACACTGAGATGGCTTCACGAGCAGGAGAACAACAAGTGAGAGTCTGGGTGTGTGGCCATTCCTACCTTCACTGGGCTGCCAGCCATGCCTCCGTAAGTGAAAACCACTACAATTGAGCTTCCCCACATCTAGTGTAAAGGTATACTGGATTGCAAGAAGAGGTATGCATTGGAGCGGAGTACTGCAGTTGTTGGAAGAGGTGTTCCATCTACCCTGAGCCCGACATTCTTGTGCTGCATATTGGAGGGAATGATGTCATCAGTCAACCAATCTGAAGGCTACGGTTTCAAATTGGCGCAATTTTTGAACACCTGCAGTCGTGGTGGCCAAGTTGTCATTTTGTGTGGTCTGGCATAATTCCTCGCCAGAGATGGAAAACAGCAAAAAGTCAATGGGCAGCGCACAAGGCCAGACGTTTACAGAATGGGCTCATGCATGGCTTGATTCACAGGGTCGGTGGATCTACAGTCTGCCATGACAGCATCATTGATGTTCATCTGTTCAGAAGGGATGACGTTCACCTAACTGAGGAGGGCATTGCCTTGTTCTTGACTGACCTCCACAATGGCATGTGGAGAGCTATGCTGGATTGGTAACATGCAGCTTGTGAGAAGAATGGAAAACACCTATGACCAAGTAGGACCAGTATGGTAAGTAAAACTCTGTTATATTTATGAACACCGTTGTCACTACTTACAACACAGGAAAAGATGTGCTAGGGAACTTGTACACATGCAGAGTAACACTTCGTTTTCAGATTTCTGTTTGCTGTGCACAGGTACAAATTTTGCATTTGCTTATGAATTGTGTAAAATATGATATTTTTGAGTTTGGCAAATAACTGTGGTAAGGAGCTGGTGAAGATGCAGAGAAAGAACAACTGTTTCAGGAGAGTGCTACCACGTACAATCGAATATGTCAGTAACCATCCTGCAATACTTTTTTTATTCTGGTTTTATCAGGCATGTGTAGAGTTTAGATGACAGGAAGGGCTTAATAGTACAGAACGTGATCCCTTAGGTCCTTTGCTGAATGGACACGTAAAGAGAAAAAGCTTAGGTAAGGCAGACTGCTGACACTAAAGGAGGTCGTTGGACTGTAGTGGTATCAGCTGTCTGAGTGGGCAGCCAGCACAGGTATCGGACAGATCGGATGGCCTTGCATGCCACTGAAGTCCCATGCCTGTCCTGGATTCATTAGTGGAGTGGTGGTCCTTACCTTGCTTTTTCTCTTTATATGTACCCATTCAGCAGTATGTTGGCTACACCAAGAATGTGTATATTTATAATATGTGTCTACATGGTAAAACTGGGTCTGAATGCTGTACAGATATCAGTTTGTTTAGGACTCTGGTTATGGAAATTATGATTTTTTTTTCATATTTTGGTAAATAACTTTGCAAGGGAGCATCTGAATGTGCTAAATAATACCTAATTTTGAAGACAGCATTCATAATTCCAACATGGTTAAAGAACTGTGTCTGTATGTTGGACAGATGTACAGATATCAATGTTTTGTTTCGAACTTAGGTTATGGAACTTGTGATTTTTTTTTTCTTATTTTGGTAAATAACTTTGCAAGGGAACATGTCAGTGTGCCAAGTAATAATACATTTTGAAGACAGTGTTACTCTTTACAACATGGTAAAAGAACTGTTTCTGTGCACTGTATACATGTACAGATATCACAGTTTAAGTCGTGTAGGATTATTAAAATTACACATTTCCAATACTTCATTATTATGCCCATATATTTGCAATGGAGCATGGTGATGACACAAATGATGCATCATTTTGAAGCAGACATTGAGACACACAACTTGTACACTGATATGCAGCCTCTGTCTGTTACAGGTGATGAGGTATTATGCTTTTAATATAATATTTCTTATAATTGATAAATAATCATATTTCTGTGAATATCTCCGTGAAGGAGCATTACACAGTAATGGTCAAGTTAACATTTTAAAGCTGACATTCATACAAACAAATTAAATAACATTGTATGGGTCCACATGATACATTGACCAAGATATTGTGCTCTGCTTTTCCAAAAAGGTAAAAAATATTCACAATATCAGCATTCCTTGCCAAATATTTAATAATGCCTTTAATACGCACTATCAACTTTTAGACTGTTGGAAAGGTCAGTGTTTGCTGAACAACTTTTGCATTTACAACTAGCTCTTATAGTTAGTGTTATGAACATTTGTTTTCTGTATGGTATTACAAATGGATTTTCTGAAAGTGAGCTCAGGCTGCACTATTGTTCCTATGGTGGAATTAAGCAGGCAGCTTTTTCTGAGCTGCTCCGGAGTGAATGAGTTAAATAAGAATTGTTCAGAATAACAAATACACTTCTAAAACCAGTATTTATACAAAATTAGCAGTTCATTAAAACAGAATTTTTACATCACTTCCTGTTACTTTCCCTCTAAAAAAAGTTAGTGAGAGATCACTATTTTCTATTGTATTGGATCCAATTTACCACACACAAATTAAAAAATATAGTTCAAGAATTCTACTTTGTCCAAAATCAAGAATTTTATATGAAATTTTATAAAAGTAAATAACTTTACATATTTATTAGGTTTTTAGAAGCATGGACTTTTCTGTCAAGGTAAAAACTCTATTACACAGTAAATCACAGCATCATCATCCCTTGAATTAGTTTTGCAGCTTTGCTGCTCTCATTTTCAGAACCGGAGCTAGGGAGATCTGGTCATTCAGACCTGGTGGAACATTGACATTGAGCCGCAACTGCCAAACGCGTTCCTGATACTCCAATAATGTCTCCCATTTCCCCCCATGGAGGATTGGATATACTTTTTCTAATACCCAAAATAAAAATCTACTGTAGCACACCTAAATAAATGTCTGTGAAGGACATTGTTTTCAGTGTTTTTTTCCCTGAAATCTCTTCTGTCCACTCTGGGGTTCCAGATAAATATTCAGAAATCCTCTGACCCCATCATACAGGATTTTCTTTCTAGGATGTCTTACAGACACACTGCAGCAAAAGGCTTTTTTTAACACAGAAGAAGGTGGATTTTTAACTGGCAACTTTCCTTAACTTCTCCAAGTCTCGCACTTCAGTTGGAGAGTATTTTAAGATCCTGAATTTCATGGGATCTATGATATATCCTTATTCCTCTTTTCCAAATTACACACACAGATTTGGTGGGTTCTTACAAAAAACACATGGACTCAACATTTGCATCTTCTACAATTTTGAATTAAAATCTTGGACTTTGTAAATAAAAAATGTGCTGGTGGAGAGTACAGAAACTAGCAAATTCAGGTCTCCCTTTTGCTCCATTACTTTAAAGCTAATCTATAACTACAGACACCTCAGATTTTACTTATGAGGCAGTTGCAATGGGGTTAAAGGTACAAGGTCTGTGCGCTTCTTTAGATGGACCAAAGCACATAAATGTCAGATATGCTGGCTGTGATCCATGCCCTAAAAATCTTAAATCTATGGTCCCCCGGACCTCTCCAGGTGATTACAGACAACACCACAGTGGTGTGGTACAGCAATAAGCAAGGGGGCAACAGATTGTACTCTCTCTGCAAACTGGCTCTAATTGCTTGTGAGGTAGTGCTTCAGCAATCATTAACCCTACAAGCATCTTAAATTCCGTCCAGAGCAAGATAGAGTGCCGCACAAACCAAGCAGGACCAGGACAGATCCTCCACAAATGGAAATTGAAGGAGGGAGTCTTCCAGGAATTGATCCAGTTGTGAGGAGCACCTCAAATAAATCTGTTTGCCTCCTTTCGATACAGACAACTGAACAAATTTTGCTCCAGATCTCCTTGCATGCAGGCCTGGAGAACAGATGCATTTTTATTCCTGTCGACAGAAATGTTCCTTTATACAGTTCCACCCTTTCCATTAATATCCAAGGTATTTCTGAATGTTCAGAAGGATTCTTTAAAAAAATGTACTGATTCCCAGGCAACATTGGTTCTCCCTTCTTATGGAATTGGCCAAGGACAATTACTACAAGCTCCCTCACAAACTGGACCCTCTCATACAAGACAAGGGAGATTTTGATACACCCCGGTCTCAAAAATCTTTGACTGTTTGGATGATTCAGTTCTAATTCCTTTTAGGCACCTCTTCACAGTGGCCCTACAGTAGGTACTAAAGGAGGCAAAAATCCTGCTACTAGGAAATCTTATATTAACAACTGGAAAAGATTTTTAGTTGGTGCCTAGTCAATAACCAGGGTCGTATCGGAGACGATTTACCAACAGTGCTCATATCTTTGAGTTAATACCCTCTGACCTCTGATGTTCCTCTGTCCAAAATTCCGCAGGAATATCGTCTGATCCTGAAGATTAATTATCCTCATTTTTGTTGTGTATTCTATCTTTACTGTAAGTTGTTGAGCCTCATCCATCTCAAACATTGGCATAATTGTCTTCTGCATTTCTCTGCTTTCTACAAGTTTTCACAAAAGTTCCAAAATATCTTATAATATCTCTCAGAATCTCTGGTTTATTTCCTTGTTATAGGCTCCCAAAGTTTGGCAACAGCCCTCTCTACTTTCTTTTGCCTAAGTCATGCTGAACTTAATTTTCATTTTATCCCACTCATTAGCTTAAACTTCTGAAAATATTTTTGTCTTCTCTAATAACTCTCAAATAATTTCCACTATCCATTTTAGGGGTGGGAAATCACCAGTGTCTTTTACTTTATTACCCTGCAGATGTCCTTCAAGGATGCATCTGCAGTCCTTACAAATGGGTTGTCCTGTCATCAGGCAGCCCTTCGGTCGGCCGGATTCCAAAGTCTGGGTCTGGCCTCGGCTGGTGTCGCACTTCACCCGACGTCATAGCTGCAGTTCTTCGGGTATAAAGGCATCAGCCGACGCCTTTTTCCTCAGTCTTTCTTGCCGCGTGGTGCCCGAAGCAGAAGCTGTTCGCAAGTGCCGGTCGGTCAGAACCAGAGATTACTACTAAAAGTACCGAAGAATTCTAAAAAGCTAAGTACCCCGTTGGGGACTCTTTCTTGCCTCAGCCGATGTCAGAAAAAGTGAATAACTGTTTAACTTGTGGGAAACAAATACCTCATAAAGATTTCCACTCTTACTGCTTACCTTGCTTAGGCCCAGACCACGACGTAGCAGCTTGTCTAGCCTGTGCGCCTTTCAACCGACGGACACTTAGACGTCGGTCGGAATTTGCTGAAGAGTTTTCGCCCGATTTAAACACATTATGCCATCGGATACTCCGACTCGCAAATTTCTAAAAACGCAGGAAAAGGACCGACACTCGCGGTCCGCGGTTTCGCGAAACCGCGGTTAAATAACCGCGAGTGTCTCTGTTTCGGCTGAAACCGAGTCCACGGTTCTTCCTTCGGCCGAAAGCTTGCCAATTACCGAGGCTTCATCCAGCCAGGCTGAATCTGCTACTGAAATCACACCTGCTCTTGCAGGTTCGCAGGATTTATCTGATACTATCCCTTTGGATATTTCTACCCCTGCACGTGGAGCTGCTAGGCCTCCTGCATCCATGTCGATTAAGGCCTTTGCCAGGGCTAAAGCAGCTAAAACTACCAAAACTGTGCCTGCTAAGACCCCCTCTCACAGGCCTAGCTCTAGTTCACAAATGCTTAGTCTAGCAGAGGATCTCATTTCTTTAATCCGGGGATCCCAACCACATCCAGACAGGGCCTCTCACCCACCTCCAGAGAAGAGGATTAGAGTAGAGCCCCCTGAGCCAGTTTCTTCAGATGGCTCCTCTGATGAATCAGATAATTCAAACCCTCCAGAAGGCCCCTTCTCTCCTTATGAGGACTCTGATGCAGAAGACTCCATTCCTTCTGCCTCTCCACCTGAGGAATTTTCTTTTGGGGAAACCTTGCATGCTATGAGGGAACAATTTCAATGGCAGGGCCAGGATTTTTCAGACTCTAGGAAAAGGCTTAGAACCTTTTTGCATTTGCCACAGCATAGGCCTTTAGCCATTCCTCCAGTACTTACTGTTGTGGATGATGCTTTTAATGATGCTTGTACTGCTCCTGATTCTCTTCCTTCGGCCCCTGCTAAGCCCGATAGATACTACAGGGTTCCGGACACACATTATCATTTGTATAAGGCCCCTTTTGCAGATCCCGAAACTATCTCCCAGGGACCCAAGGCTGTAGCAGCTTCTTCTACCAAAAACCCCCTCCCCTCTGAAAGGGAATCTAGATCCTTAGAGAGATGGGGTAAAAAAGTTTACACTTCTGCTACTCTTTCAGCTAGGGCTTTGAACTGTCAATTCCACATGATTCAGTATCAGGAATTCATGTTAGACCAATTAACTAAAAAACTGTCCTCGGATGAACCATTAGACAAAAACTCTGTACAGGAAATGGTACATAACATTCAGCAGGTCAGTAATCATTCCTTAAAATGCGGCTATGATGCACTGGAGGCTTCCTTTAGATCAGCCATGACTGGCACAGTGATCAGAAGACATGCATGGTTAAAAGAGCAGTCCTTTCCAGACCATGTTAAATCAAAGCTCCTAGATGCTCCCATGGATAAGCTCAATTTGTTTGGCTCCCCTGCACAGCAGGTGCTGAAGAAGGTGGAAGATAAAGCAAAATCTGTCCAGACAGTCAAGGATTTCTTGAAGGTCCAGCCTCCAAGGTTTAGCAGGAACTGGCCTTCCAAGAATTGGTCCTTTCCAGACACCGCCAGAGCTCCGAGAGGCAGGAATAGGCGCTCAAGAGGCAGGGGTCAATCCAGAGGTACCTACAGGGGACGTCAGTGGCAGGCTAACAATCAACGAGGTACAGCCACAGATCCAGCCACCACCACTTCCACAGGACAATCACAGTGACTTGGCTCTAGCACCGCCTACCAGGGAACAACTAGAGACACCCTTAGGCGGGAAGCTAGCCTTATTTTCAGTAAACTGGCATTACATCACAGGAGACAAATGGATTTTACAGACAATAGACCAAGGTTACAGGTTTCACTTCCATACTCTACCAAGGAAGAGAGGAATGCCAAACCTACCTCCAAATCAGAAGACAGAAGCTCTAGAACAAATAACTCACTTACTAAGGATGAGAGCTGTAGAAAGGGTACCACCTATGGAACAAGGGCAAGGATTTTACTCCAGACTCTTCCTGGTACCAAGAAAAGAAAGCCAATGGAGACCTATTCTCGACCTGTCCGCTTTAAACACATACCTCATTGTTCCAAAATTCAAAATGCTGACCTTACAGCAGCTTCTTCCCATGCTGGGCAAGGAGTCTTGGCTGGTAACTCTAGATCTCAAGGAGGCATACCTGCACGTCCCCATGCGACCAAATTGCAGAAGATACCTCAGATTTCTTGCAGGATCAGAGCATTATCAATTCTCAGCATTGCCCTTTGGCTTATCTACTGCGCCCAGAGTATTCACGAAATGCCTGGCATCAGTAATTGCTCATTGCAGGCTTCAGGGAATTCAAATTTACCCTTACCTGGACGACTGCCTGTTACAAGCGGACAACAAAAGCAAATTAAGAAAAGATTTGGAAAGGGTCATTCAGCTACTACAAGCCCTGGGATACACAGTCAATATAAAAAAGTCAAGGCTGATACCATCCCAAAGGATAACCTTCTTTGGTGCAGATTTGGACACAACAAAACAAATGGCATTCCTGACAGTAGAAAAACAGGAACAACTCCCTTTCTACTTCATGGCATTAACAAAGCAGAACCAGCTAACAGCAAGAAAAGTCCTGCAAGCTCTCCGTTACATGGCATCCTGCATAATATTAATTCCACATGCCAGACTACATATGAGAAAGTTACAGTGGTACCTAAGGAATTTATGGTCTCAGCACAAGCACAGCCTAGAAACCCAAATTCCAATAATTCCATGCCTGAAACAAGAATTCCAATGGTGGGCCCAGGCCTGTCAATCAAACAAGGGACTGCCCTTCCACAGCACTCAACAAGCCAGACCATCACAACAGACGCCTCAGACCTCGGTTGGGGGGCGCACATGCTGGACAAGTGCATACAAGGCTTATGGACTCAAGACCAGCTGCACCTACACATAAATCAAAAGGAAATGCTGGCAGTAAAACTGGCAATTCAGGCATTCAGACCATTTCTTCAACAGGGTCAACTGCTGATAAGGACGGACAATACCACAGTTATGTGGTACATCAACAAACAGGGAGGCACACATTCATATACCCTCTATGCCGAATGGCAATGGACCTCTGGAATGTGGCACTGAGCTTCAACATTCAGCTACAAGCAATTTTTGTGCCAGGAAAAGAAAATATACTAGCAGACATCCTAAGCAGAACTACCACGGATGCCCACGAATGGATGCTGCATCCGGACATCTTCAAAACCATTACAGGGAAATGGGGACTGCCAGAAATAGACTTATTTGCATCCCCACACAATCACCAACGGAAAAAATTCTGCACAAGGACGTACCACCCACTTGCTTGGAAAGTGGACTCCCTATCTTTCATTTGGACAAACCTGACAGCATATGCATTCCCACCTCTTCCTTTGATGCACAAGGTGCTACTGAAGATCAAAGAAGACCGTCCAAGGATCATCCTGATAGCTCCAGACTGGCCAAGGCAACATTGGTACCCATTACTGAGGAGTATGTCTCTGGAACAAATATGGCCTCTGCCCCTAGTTCCCTTGCTGTTAACACAGAACAACTTCAAAACCCTGCATCCAAACCTGAAAACACTGCAGCTGACTGCCTGGAACATTGCATAAGACCAAATGACCCAGATTTATCTCAAAGGGTTAAAGACATTATCTTGGAGGCTCGCAGACCCTCAACAAGAAAAACTTATCATTTGGGGTACTGCAAAAGGAGAGAATGTGTCACTGGTAAACATAGCTAACATCCTGGAATACTTGGCAGAGCTCTTCCACAACGGCCTGTCCTACTCTTCCATTAAGATTCATGCATCAGCTATTTCAGCAGAATACAACTTGGATCCTCCAGTATTCTCACATCCTCTGCTCAGGCAGTTTCTGAGAGGGATTAAAAATGTAAAGCCACCCAGGAAGCAGCCATTGCCAGCATGGGACTTGAACTTTGTGCTAGAAAAGTTGACACTCCCTCCTTTCGAGCCAGCAGCAACAGCAGAATTACAGTACTTATCATGGAAAACTGCTTTCCTGCTTGCAATCACTTCAGCAAGAAGGGTATCTGAGCTACAGGCATTAATGGCAGTACAGCCCTTCCTGATCTTCCATCAAGATAGTGTCCATGAGAACAAATCCTACTTGCCAAAGGTGGTCTCCAGGGTATCTTTAAATCAAGCTATCCACCTACCTACATTCTTCCCCAACCCACAAAACAGGGGAGAAAGACTTCTGCATACCTTGGATGTACATAGACAATTACGTTACTACCTGGACAGGACCAAGAGCAATAGAAAAACTGACCAGCTACTGGTAGCATATGCAACAGGAATGGAAGGAAAAGCAATTTCAAAACGGACAATCTCTAAGTGGATAGGAAATTGCATTAGATTTTGTTACTCCTACCATGGAAAGAAAACTCCAGAAAACATCAGGCCTCACTCTACAAGGGCTACAGCCACTACCACAGCTTTTTTACGAGGAGTGGCTACCAAAGACATTTTAGAGGCTGCTACTTGGAGCTCCGTTCATGCATTTGCCAAGCATTATAATTTACCTTTATACTCCAGATCCTGAGCAGGTTTTGCCACTGTTGTTTTGCAAGGGATCTTAACTACACCATAATCTATTTCTCCTCCTCCCCCAGTTTGGCTATGGTATTCTACCCATTTGTAAGGACTGCAGATGCATCCTTGAAGGACATAGTACAGTTTTGTACCTACCATAAATGTAGATGTCCGATAGGCATGCATCTGCAGTCAGGATTACCCACCCTCCTTCCCCTCTGTGGTACTCCTAGGGTATTTGCCCATCTTGTAGCTAGCTGGGGGAATCTATTATGGTGTATTTGTTTGTATATATTTACATACATGCTTATGTTTTGTTTGCTCTCTTCTATTTGGAACCATTTGCATTTATCCAAATTTAGCCTTCCTAGAGGGCACCTGGCATCTGGGGCAAGAAACACTGAGGAAAATGGCGTCGGCTGATGCCTTTATACCCGAAGAACTGCAGCTATGACGTCGGGTGAAGTGCGACACCAGCCGAGGCCAGACCCAGACTTTGGAATCCGGCCGACCGAAGGGCTGCCTGACGACAGGACTACCCATTTGTAAGGACTGCAGATGCATGCCTATCGGACATCTACATTTATGGTAGGTACAAAACTGTACTTTTTGTCTTACCTTTTTCAGCTCATGCACCAAAAAAAAAAAACTATTGAATGTGCAAAGCTTTTATTAAATGTTCATTCTCCTTTAAAATACAAATTCTGCCTAGTTTAGTCTAGCCCAGTTATTGTACTTTAGGGAATAATATGTAAACTCTGTCCGAGTTCCCACTACTGAATTCACGTCTTTCATACCAAATATTTTGATAAATTTCTTGAAGTCTACCACCTTTTGTTATTTGCCCCACCCCCACCCCAGATGCATCCAAGTGCCACTATAAATAATAATTCCTGCTGAAAGCTGAATATTTCTCACAAATTAAGTTCTAGAATAGCAATTTCTGGTGGAGTAATAAATGCATGCCAGTATAATCCTCCTCCCTTGCCAATGGCCATTTACTACCACAGATCTACCATGATTGTCTTTTTTTTTTTTTTTTCTTATTCCTTCATCTTTGAGCCCCCTGTAGCAGTTAATATAATCACATCCCTTTTCCTTTGTCCCTAATATTGTGCTGAATATCCATCCTGAAAAATCTTTTTTTTTTTTTTTCAGATACCTTTATTGAATTCTCACTTGTGACATAGGCAACTTTACATTCATGTAAAAATAATCAAACAATATTAACATAAACCTTATACTTGTCGAATTCATGTGCTCATTTCTTTCCAAATTTTTCTCCTGCAGTGATGTTTGTACTCTGCATTGTTTAATATAATTCAATACTCTTAAGTATGCTTGTTAAGGATGTTTATGTTTCAAGATAATATGGGTGGTGTATTGACTATAATAAAAAGGTATTTTTCCCACCTATTATACCTGTCAGTTTATTTTGAATGTGCATTTATAACTTACATACACACATTGTTTGGCAGGCTGATCTTTTATTCAGTTTCTTCTCATCTTTTTTCAAGACTTTTTGTTTTAATGAAAACTCTCAAACAAAAAACTAAATGCATTTTCAAAATGCCCCGTTCCCTATTAACCAAGTACAAACGCACAAAACTATATGTACATATTCAAAAATAGTTTAACCCTCCAGATGGAAACAATTGCTGTCTGTTCTTTTATCTCTCTTCCTTTCTCAGATATGAAAAACAGCTTATATGCTTTGAGAAAACATTTAACTTTTAGCTCTAAGAAAAACACTGCCTATCTTTAAATAAAACTACATTGTACACTGTTCTATTAAATTAATTGAAGTATTGAGGCTGCATCTGTCTCTCATTTATTTCCCTTAATTTCAAACTGTATTTTTCACTGAAATGCTTGCCATTGTCTCAAATTTTGTTTCAGTTAGCAAATAATGTTCAGAACTCTTAAGATTAATTGCTTACACATGCAGACATCTTGTCTCCCTGTAAAAGTTGTCGACAATGAATCTTAGTAAATTTCAGTCTGAAAAGAATGTACAACTGCCTTCAGTTGCAGACTTCTTGACTCCCACTGAACATTTGCTAATGAAAAAAGCCAATGGGCCGGATTCACGAAGGCTTGCACGGAGTCTTAGAGTAGAGTAAGACTCCATGCAGCCATGTTTGACGAGCGATCCAGGAACAGCCTGCAGGGGCATGCAAGAGAGCTCCTAAAATGGCTCTTACACGGACAGGGCTAGGATATGCAAATTACCTCAGTTGCAGGCGAAAGGCATGCAAGTGAGGTACCTTTGCGATTCAGGAAACCCGAACCTGTCCGAGTAAGAGCACTGTTATTTGCAGAAATGTACTCAGTTGACAACTGAGTAGCAAAACGGAGCCGTGACAGCTCCAAATAAAGGTTGCATCCAGTGCAGGACTCATGCCAATGGCCAAATATACGGCCATTGGAAATGTTTCCTGATGCAATATGAAAATTTTTTTTCCTCCGATTTCCGATGTTTAAGCGTAGTGCAGCGCCACGCAAACGGGCTGCGCTCTAAAACCCAGAAAACTAAAAATTAAAACCCACAAATGTGGATCTTATTTAAATTGTTAATGTACAGTGCAAGGGAATGGCAGGTTGAAGACATGGCCACCGATTAGAGGTTGCTAAGGGGGAAGCTCAGTCTAAGAGATGTAACCAAACATTAGTAGGCAATCCTATGTTAATGAGGGTTAGGATAGTGAATCGCAAGTTTACATAGCAAATGAGCACAGTCAGTGGAGTGTAGGAGTAGGATAATGGGAGTAACAGAGTAGAAGATAGGTGACATCACGAGAGGGGTATGTATGAAAGAAGTGAAGCTCATTGGAGCAGAGTGGCATGTGCCTGCTGTCATTTACACATCATGGAAAGAGGTATGTCAACAGGTAGGCTTGGGAAAAGCAAGAAATGGAAGGTGTATGCCGTGGATAACACCAAAGTTTCTTTCTGAGCATGCATACTTGTGCCTGTAAACCCGAGTAAGACAGAGTGCGAGCGTTTAAGCTGTAGTAAGCATGCATAAGGCTGTGTAAAGAGTTGTAAGCGCGTTTGCGCTGGTGTGCACGTGTTTTAACCCGAATAAGCAAGTTTTAGTCCATGTAGCATGTGTGCGCGTGTGTTAGCTGCTGTGCGCGTGTTTACGCTTGTGTGCGCGGCGCTGCCCCCTGAGGAAACAGAAAGGAAAAAGGAAGCACAACAAATAGTAGGAAGCTACCAAGGAATACTAGCAGAGCTAGCAGGTGAAAACAATCCGAATCAGGCAATTACACAGGCAGTACACTAGCCCAACCTAGCACTTAAAACTCTGCAAACAAACAGTCCATTATGTTTCTCACAACAGACACTGCAGTAAGCTAATAGAAGTGAAAACTGAAAAAGCTTTACTGAGACAAAGAAATGTTAGGGGCTGCCATTGCTGTTATAAGGCGACATATGCAACATGCTGAGGGTGGTGACAGTGGAAATGCTGCTGGACAACCCACAGTGAGGAGATGGAGAAGAGTGTACAGGCCCAGGGTAACCTACCAGGGGCTGCATGAGTTGGAGATAGTGGAGTGCTATGGAGTGCTATAGAGTGGACAGAGACCTCCTGCAGAAAATTGTTGAGCTGTGCAGGCCACGCCTCACACACAGAACCAACAGAGGGGAACCCATCCCAGTGGAAACCAAGGTATGTGTTGGCCTAAGAATATTAGCAACAGGTACCTTCCAGAGACCAATTGGTGATATGATGGGGATATCACAGGCATCAGCATCCAGGGTACTGCACCAGTTCCTGGATACCATGTCAACACATGTCAGTGATCATGTATATTTCCCCAATTCCCGTGAGGTATTGGCCAGCAATATGCGTCTCTTCCAGCAAGTGACGGAATGCCCTGAGGTAGTGGGTGCAATAGACTGCACGCACATACACATCAAAGCACCAACCGGCTTGCGGGGTAGGGTCTACTTCAACCGCAAGGGCTTCCCCCTCCAACTGCCAGGTCGTGTGTGATGCCCAGGGCATAATACTGAATGTGTGTGCAGGCTGCCCTGGGAGCTACCATGATTCCCATATCTGGCATCTGACGCAGCTGTACCAGACATTTGCCAATGGGCATATCCCACATGGTCACCTAGTGGGGGATGCTGGCTATGCACTGGAGCCGTGGCTGATGACACCCATCATGAACAGGAATGCCATAATGAGGCACACGCACAAACACGTAATGTAATAGAGCGTGTGTTTGGGCTGTTCAAGTCACAGTTCCGGTGCCTGGACACATCTGGTGGAGCCTTGCAGTACTCACCAACTACATGTACCCAAATTGTCATGGTATGTGCTATGATATGATCCTGCGAAAACAGCTGCAGCAGGTCCAGCATAGGCCTGGGCCAGACAGCCCCCCACCATTGCCAAGGCCATCACAGGCAGAGCGTGACTCGGAAGAGGAACAACCTGAGCCTGCCCCAGTAGGCAGAAGGAGGCATGCTCAGTATGCTTTGGCCTTGGCAAAGAGGCAGTGCATAGCACATACACTGGCTCAGTAGGAACTCTGGAAGTTATACCTCTCTCTGACGCGCACGTATAGTAAAAGGATGCCTAACTTGACACTACCTGGTTTCAAACATGTACAGGGAGTGTAGTATGTGCATCTGACATAGGCAGCCCTGCAGCACCACCTAAGGCATGACTGCCATGTGTTAAGCAATGTAAAGCAGTGCTAAACAGCATTTACCACCATGTAGTATATGCAAACAAAATCGCGCACACCAACTAGCACAACCGTGGTCAATGTTGAGTAATATTGGGCAACGTCCAGCAATGTTGGTGAATATTGAGCAATGTCGGACAAGCCTGGTCTAAGTAGGGCATAGCTGAACAAAAGCCAGCATGCTCATATTTGTTTAACTGCCCCTTAAGCAGTCTGGGCTGCTCAGTATGAAAATATAAAGCAGTGATGGGCCTTGAACCCAGGATACTGTGCAGTATAGTCAAAGTACTGAACCACTAAACCATGACAGTATTGCAGTGGTCAGCCTGTATGAAGGAATGTTGATAGGTCTATGCAAAGTATCTCATGGAAACCCTGCAGGCACAGCATAATCCCTGTCTAGTTATGACACAAAGGTGAGTCCTGCAGTAAGAACAGAACCTGACTTCCAACACACACAGTATAAATGTTAATATTGGTCATGTTCACACACACCAACAAATGTGGACCTCAGATAGCAACATACTGAAAGGTCACACTGGGCATGCTCACACACTTGAATAAATGAGACAAATGTCAGGCAACAAAACACGGAAAGCCTGAACTGGGCATGCTCACACACTTGGGCCATGTCTGAGTACAGCAGTGGGCCACGCATATCTGGCAGTTGCATGTGTTAACCCAGGAACCTGTCACTATCCAGCAATCCACCCTGTGCACACAGTTATATGACAACAGACACATCTGTAATATAGTGGAACCCTGTCATAATCAGATATGTTCTGCAGATACCGAAGTTGTTCATAGAAACTGGTAAAGCAAAGACGATAAAGACCTGCAAACAGTATCAGCAATAAACATTGTGCATCCTGTACATTAGCATAGGTTCAGAGGTCGATACTAGGCTATCTGCCCTAGGGCATGTACAAGCCTAGCCAGAGTGTGTTTGGCATTCACAGCCCTGTCAGATTACTACACTGTGTGTGAATAGTAGGTCACACAAGATAGCCTATGTACGTTTAGGCTAGTGTGCCTCTGTCTAGCAGGGACACAGAAGATATCCCAGGGGTAAACCTACGATCACCCATACAGTCGTCAAGATGTCTCCTGTAGGTGGTCAGTGGGTGGCTCCGCTGATGTGAAACTGGGATTACAATCTGGAGTGAGTGGAGGCTCTGGGATAAGAATCTGTCCCTCCAGCATGTCCTATTAACATCTGTGCTGAGGTATACGTCCCTGGAGTGTGTAGCTCCAAGGGAGTCGGATATCCTGAGGTGGAGCATGTCCCGTAAATCTGGGTTGGGTATATCTGTAAACAACAGGCGCACATCATATCCGAGTAGGTGGTAAGCGACTGAGTAGAGCTGGAGTTTCTGCATCCGAACTGTGCAGGGCATCTGTGCGAGTCCCTAGATCTGCTTGGTGAGGAACTTCTGTGGCCAGTACAGTTGCTGCAGGTGTTGGGTAAGGTACACCCCAAATGTGGCATTGTAACCAAGCATGGTTGTGATGAGTATAGGGGCACAATGACCTCACTCGATCTAGATGTGCAACCATATGGGATAAGGTGGCCCACCTAGGTGTGTCCAACCACTTTGGCAACGTGAATGTCAAAGGTGACAGTACGAACAAGTCATGTCCCCAAACCCCTAACAACTCCTACCATATGTAGTGGAGTACTACCTGTGTGGTAATGTGTGGGCATTTTGTTATTCCCAAAGAGGATGACTATGCAACTAATGGCATTTAGTTGTAGGGCATGGCTCAGGCACCAGTTATCCATCTCTGTGAGACCCTGTTTGAGTATGCATGTGGCAGCTGGAGAGTTGATCATGGCACCCAGTTTGCAGTCAAGTGCAAACATGTTAAGCCATATTCCCCCTGTGGTAGCCTGTACGTCAGACAAATATATACTGAACAAGAGAGGTCCCAGGACCGAGCAGTGTGGGATGCCATGTGTAACTGGTTTATAGTCAGACATGGCACCTGCAATTCTGACCATGTGGGTGCTATCCCTGATCCAGGTAGCAATCCATCGTGTGAGATGTGTCCATATCGATGCTGGTAAGCCTATGCATAATGGTCCAGTGGGTTATTGTGTTGAAGGGTTTTGCAAGGTTCAGGTAGGCTGTGTGGACAACCGTCCCTATGTTGATGAACCTGCTTGTATTCTTTAAACTGTTAACAGGTCCAAGAGGCAAGATCTGCCCACAACAACGCTGAAATGTGTAGGACACAGTGTCTGCAGGTTCCCGATGTGTAGGAGTCTCATGACAATATGCTCCATAGCTTTGCAGAATAGGCTAGTTTGGCTTATAGGTCAATATTGTCTGTGGTCCGTTGTGGCACCAACTCTGTGGAGTGGGACCACTGTCGCTGTACGCCATTCCTTGGGTACATATCCTGTAGTAACTCCGATATTGAACAGTGATGTAATGTGAGGGTTACGTCTGTCATGAAGCTCGTGTAAGATGCAGGCCGGGACACAGTCTGGTCCCATTGATACTGTGATGTACGCTTTGGGGAGGGCAGCACTCACCTGTTACTGTGTGATGTCAGGGAGGTTATACTCTGTTGGGATGAATAGTTGCTCCTTAGGGGAGATGGGGGGGGGGCATCTGCACTGAACCTGTTTGCCAAGATGTTGGCAATGCCAGTGGGTTCAGGGTACGTTTAGTCAGTATGCAGTAACTCACAGCATATCAGTGAGTGTCCACCCAGGTTCCTGACATAACTGAAGAAGGCTGTGTGATAGTCCTACGTGTCTGGTGCAATTGTCCGGTAGAAGCGGCCCTTAGAAAAGTTCATGAGTGATCATAGCTGTCTGCTAGTACAGATCACAGATGCCTTCCCAGTCTGGGATTGTGCTCTATCATGTAGTAGCATCCTCCTGACGTTGTACAGCTTATTAATGGCTGGGGCTACCAGACAGGTCCCCTGCCATTAGAGTAGTGAGTCCTGTTGTTATTTGGGATAGCACAATCCATGCAGTCCACTAGGTGTCCATAGAATGTGTATGTAAAGGATTCAGCAGTGTGAGCCGTATTTGCCACTGTCTCAGGGTCTCTGAAGGATACCACCTTGCTTTGGTGAAGTGAGACGTTGGCTCATGAGAAGTTCACCAAGATTACCCAGGATGGGTGTGTGGAGGGTATATGTATGTCCAGTGAGATACATGTATGTTCTGACCGTACCAATGAGGGGTATATCGCTGGTGTGGAACATGGAGTCCCCATGTTGGTGATTATCAGGTCCAATATGTATTCCCCCTTGTGGCTGTGCTGACTGTGTGTCATAGCATATGAGTCTACAAATTGTAGTGACTGTTGGGTGAGGGTGCTGGGGCTTGAGTAGTATCCCCAGTCAATGTTTGTGTATATGAAGTCACCCAATATAATGGTGTTTGTGGAGACCTTCATATTCTCCATAGTTCCCATGAAAGCAGAGTGTGGTTCCTGAGTTTGGGAGGGTGGTCTGTAGCAGGCAACAAACTGAAAGGCAGTTTTGCACAGTGGTAGTTGTATATGTATGGTCTGTGATGCTTTGTGCAGTGCTACTAACCCGGAGGTGTGTGTATCTGTGATGTATATGGATACTCCCCCTAGTTGTGTTATCTGTTCCAAGTCTGGTTGTCAGAAAGCATAGTATGAAACATAACCTGGTAGTGCTGGTGTGCATAAGTGAGCCTGAACCAGGCGTCTGTTAGTGCACAGATATCGCTATCCTCCATACTGAGGAGAGTCCTGAGTGGCCACAATATGAAGGTAACACATCTGGTGTTGAGCAGTATTACCCTTAGTTTCATTTAACCTGTAATGTCTATGGAGGTGGGTTTGTCTTTGAGCCCTGCTTAAAAAAGGCACTATGGTGGTAGCTAGAGCCTTAGCCAGCATTCAAAAGTCCAAGGTTGACTGGTGCAAGCTGTCCATAGTGAAGCTACATGGCATGTTGAGCATATCACCACAGGCTGACAAACTGTACCCCCTATGAATGAAACAAATTTGTTAGGCAACTGTTAAACGTGATATGTTTGTCTGTATACTGTGACATCATAATTGGTGGGTGTAAGATGCTAGAGAAGGTCAGGGTCATACTGGCCTGGGCTACATGATCAGAGTGTTCCTCCATGTATCATGTCATGTGGTCCACAGAGTAATGTCTGAGGTTTTATGCACCAGCATGGACAATGATGGTGCCAGTCCTATACTTGCTTTTGAGTGACCTGACTGCCTGTGTTATGTGGCAGATCCTGGCACCCGACAGACAGCCCAAAGTGACTATTCCCTTGTTAGGGCTGGTGAGTGGTACGTCAGTGTGTCTGACAATAAGTGTCTCCTATTACAAGTGTATTAGGTGTGTTGTTTAGCCCGAAGGGCAGTGACTGTGTGGCATACTGACATTGTGAACTATGTGATATGTGGGTATTGTAGTGGGGTAGCAGTTGTGTGTGTGTCTGCTTTGGAGGTCTCTGCTGCTTAGGCAGAGTACATTTACAGCATCAGAGTATGTCTATGTGTGATAATGTGGTTTGAGTGCTGTCGCTAGAGGATATGTGAGACTGATATGTGGTGTGTGTGGTTACCTTCACCACCTGATAGACTGTGCCAATCATGGGTCGAGAGAGTTCAGCACCCTGTATGTCTCTATAGGTGCATCTCGCACATATATCTGAGTTTGTCGGGAGGAGGAGAGGGTTGTCTGTATACATGAGGCAGATGTGACACTGTGTCAATCACAATATTCACCAGCTGGACTGGAGAGTACACACAACCGACCCCTGGACATGCCAGGATATTATGATGACATACTCTGTAGCCTGATCACAAAGGATCAGTAGGGTGTTAAGTGTGTAAAAGAGTATAACAGGGATTAATGCTCATGTTCGTTGGTGTTTTGTAAAGAGTAGATAAGAAGGAGTCCAGACTGAATCATGACACCTCCTTCAGCTATGTCATAAATAGCAATGTACACCCATATATGTCCTGAGTCAGTGCCAACTGTACCTGACTGACAATGCCGACATCCTGACAGACAGGCCCATATGTACATACCCACCTCCCACTGACAATAGGCCATATCATCATACCAGGAGATATCACATGTAGAATGGATGAGCAGCTGCCCCCACTGCCAAAAGCATGGCAGCAAGTGGAATACATTGATTCCTGATATGTGTCATGCACAAACTACAGAACAAACTGATCCTGCACCTGAACAGTCAGCTGAGCCTCACCCCCTACACAGGATGTGGAACCGTTGAATGTGTCACAGCAACATATGGCACTCCCCACAAGTGTTGGTGCACAACACACCATGTGAAGTCAAGTCCAGTACGCCTATGAAGTCTGATCTGCAAAGTCATGGAGTCCATCATGGTTGCAGTCATAAACAGAGCTATTGGAAGCTGACATAAACACAACCCTACCAACTGTGGTATGTTCATGTGCGGATCATGGTTCCCAAACATGCTAGACTGTTTGCAAGGCAGCCACCCAGGACATACATCAATGAACATATCTACACATGTCTCACATGGACTTTGAATAGCCCTTTATCAACATCCCAGACACATGTAGTATCCACAAAACCAACAAGCTGTGCATAAATGTGTTGACATATTACGGAATGTCAATGTGTCCACAGATGGATCACACAAGGTAAGGATTATGAGGTCTTGTTCAAGCTGTTGACACCTGCTGACCCACATGGAACTTTCCTGGAATGGCATAAAACAGTGTACACACATCACCATGTCCAGTCTGATGATGTCACCATCCTATAAATACAGCAGGAGAAGGGAAACCAGCCAGTAAAGCAAACGGCGCGCCATGTTAATGCGTCTCTCTCTAGTATCATAACATAGTTAGGTAGGGGTTTGAATCCTGCAAAAAGTGTGTGTGTGTGTGTGTGTGTGTGTGTGTGTGTGTGTGTGCAGCTTCCTTTGAGAAGTGTTCCTTTTTGGAGACTGGGAAAACTCACTAAAAGAGGTACATTCCTCTTTGGAAAGTCTGATGATGTCACCATCCTACAAATACAGCAGGAGAAGGGAAACCACCCAGTAAAGCAAATAGCGCGCTGTGTTAATGCATTGCTCTCTAGTATCATAGCATAGTTGGGTAGGGGTTTGAATCCTGCAAACACCGACTGTGTGTGGGAGGTGTGTGTATGTATGCAATTGTCTTTGAAAGGAGTCCCCTTTTTGGAGACTGGGAAAACACACTAAAAGAGGTACATTCCTCTTTGGAAAGACTGATGATGTCACCATCCTACAAATACAGACAGAGAAGAGAAACCACCCAGTAAAACAAATAGTGTACCGTGTTAATGCATCGCTGTCTAGTATCATAACATTGTTGGGTAGGGGTTTGGTCCTGCAAATGCTGACTGTGTGTGTGTCACTGTTGGTCAATGCGGTGTGGGTTTTACTTTTACTAAGGTATGACATATTATGATTACAACAGTAAGTGCATTGCACACATCAGGTATCTGAGTGGCAAATATGTATGTATACATGTCCCCTCAATCAATACATAGGTGTGAAGCCTGCATACTACATGAATACATTTGTTTCCATTGACGGGTTGTGCCACTGCTTCTCAGATCGTAGGTCATATATGTATGTGACAAGGCCGTCCACTGTCATGTTCTGTGGCCAAGGTCGTCTGTGCCACACACACCCATGACAGTTACTTGAGAGTAGTGAGAGTGAGGGTATATGCCTGGGGTATATGTCAGACATGTTCATACACAACAATGACTGCCAGTAATGGACAGTCTTTATAGGTGTACAGCTGCCTTGTGGATATGCATTCAGGCCTCTGATGTCTTATGTGATACACCTTGGGACTCCACAATACCTATGGATATGTGGATACCAAGGGACACATTACATAACATGAGGGTGTATGTACACATTGGTACCCAACATACATGTTGAGGGCTACCACCTGTGTGGTACTGACGGGATAGTATGTATAGTACATGAGGATGACTATGCCATAGTCTGCTTACTGCTATACAGCATGTATCAGACAATGGGTATCTGTCTGTATGATACCCTTGTGTAGGATATGCGTCCCATCCAGGGAATGCATTGTAGGTCAATGCATGCATTTCCAGATTTGGATGGACACATCCCTAGTGTGTTTGCATGTACATAAGGGGCTGTATGCCAAACAGGTGTGGTCACAGGAATGGTTGGTGGTCATTACCACTGGTTAGTGTTATAGTGTAGCACCGGAAGGATCCAGCTGTTACTGAGTTCCCTACGACTGTGCGTCATTTGTCAGGACATCATCCAATGATTGCTTATAGTCATGCTGTTGAGGTTGTGTATACTACCAGACCGCAAATCATTGACAGATATTAACGGTATCACCCACAGCATAGTGTCAACCCATGTCATACACAAATGTCTACCCATGTTAGTACATAACTGTAGTAGAATGCATACTGGCCATTGAAAAATACTATGAGATGTTAATGTGTACGACAGGGTATGCCACACGTCCCATGGGTCCACTATGCACGTACATGCAGACAGTGCGCACCCACCATGTTTACAGATGTACACTTGCTAATCTGTACTGCACACATCACACACGCACTGTCCACTCACTAACACATGCTGGCAGCACATTACACTTCAGCCAAGTGGCACATGGGTGGGCAATATGTACTCAGACCTAACAGTGGTATAAACAATGCTACATTGACAATCAGAGCTGTTAGGTATGTCTGTGGCCTTTCCACTTACTGTAGTTGTCATGTGAGGTACATACCACATGGGGCATTGTGATGAGTAGAGGGGAACACCGACCTATATTTCCCTAGATGACGCACCTTTTGTGATGACAAATAACCGCATAGACAGATTACATGCCTACTGTGGCACTGTGATTATCAAAGGGGAGCCTACTGTCCACCTGTGTCCCGTGTTCCCTTCTGACACCTTCAGTGTTAGGCAGGCTACCACCTATGTGGCAGTTACTGCGTAAGGTGTTTTGGAATGGGGTATGGCACTGCAGTATCAACACTGGTGTTCAGTCCATGCCTTGGCCAACAGGCACCTGTTGCAGTACATATGACCCTGTGTCTCCCTCTCTCTCTAAATATAAATATAGATATATATAGATATATATAGATATATATATATACACACACATACATATATACATATCTATCCATATCCATACATATCTATCCATATCTCTCTCTCTCTCTCTATATATATATATATATATATATATATATATATATATATATATATATAATCTCTACATACATCTATATCTATCTTTATATGTATATATAAATCTATATATCTATAATTCTATACATCTATATTTCTATTTATGTATATAGCTATATATATATATATATATATATATACACACACACACACACACATATATATATATATCATACGCATATGTTCTGTGATTAGATGTGTTTAATTACAACATAAGCAAAACAGCATTCCAGATTAGTTGTAACAGCATGCAATAATATTCCCATTAACCCAACACACCAAGGATACAACAGTTGAGCAGCAAGCATAACACATGCATATATTGAACCACAGTGGTTATTCCAACAGCATGCAGGGATGTTTGGTAGCAACCGGCCACCATGATTGTGGTGTTCAAACAGGGCACATGCATCAACGTGAATACAAATATTTATAGAACAATAGGACATATGTCCCAACAAATATTTAAGATTACACATACCCATTGAGGTGTGGAATTGCATGGTTTATGCACATATAGTAGGGTATAGAAAATACCTCGGTTAACATCTTTTAATGACCTTTTCATCTACACTACATTCCTAGTGACTGCAAGTGTATATCCCCTACATGTATTATTACACTTGCCACCATACATTAGGTTGTATAATGGGTTTGGCTAGTTCAATATATGCCTGACCTATATCTGACTAACTGTCCAGGATGCAGATGTTACTGCTACATATTTCTTGATTGCATTTATATTTCTTTATGTACATATCTGGGATGTTTTCACATGACATTTTCACTTCGATTTATACAGAACCCTGCATTTCTTGACACACACTCACATTTTTGGGGAAAATATAACATGCTACACATGTGCCAGTTTTACTTATTCATGCCAGCCAGTAACTGACTGTTGTGGACTGTATATATGTTTCACAGCTACTAGCACTTCCATCACCCACTTTATATGGGACTGCACAACTCTGGGTTGCCAGTACCTTTTCAAACAGTACTGTTTGTATAATGCAAGGGTACAACAACATTTCAAACTCTGTGACACAGGCACACTCTGGGTTTTAGACCTTTATTAATGACATTACACACTTTTCCACAGGCTCACTCCTTTATTTACAAACAAAAAATATAAACAAAAAATAATGCTCACTACACTCTGTTCGCCTGATAATAAACAAGACTTGTAAAATACAACAAAAAACCAGGCTTAAATAGTGGGAAGTATACTTGCTATGTTCGATTCAAGTCAGTCACAGGAGGTAACCAAATGTTCCACAAAAAGAAACGAAGCTGTAACCTATAAACAGCTTTACTTTGCGAATTCTTAATCCAATAAAAAAAGAGTCAAAATCACCATGGAGTGTTCATTCGAACCTACTCATCCACTGGGCAATAGCTTGTAGAAAAAACACGCAACCAGCATGTAAGAATAAATCCAAGCGTCCAGTAGAAACCACGTTTATTAAAGTAATTAAAACACAGGGCTAGCCCTTTCAACGAATCTTCATCAGGCCACTAACAAACAAACATACTAGCATCCCTTTTATAGCAAAATGCTAAAGTCAACTACTGATGTCGCATTCTGTTTAGGCATGCTGAAGTCAATTCTGATGTCACATCCTGTTATACATAAAATATTTAAACTGACATCACTTTTATAGTAAAACACTTCAAACAACTCTGATACCACATCCTACTAAATATAAAATATTATATAATATATTTTAAAATGTTTTAAATTGTTTAAAATGTTTAAAATATATATGCAGACATTTTGTAAACAGTGTACAATAGAGATGTTCTAAAATGACATTTCACCCCACTTTAACTGCTGCTGCATGTAACATTCAAGATGTTTTAAAATATTTTAAAATATCTATGTAACCATCTCATAGACAGTATGCAGCGAATAAAGTGTTTCACAATTACATACTATCTTCCTATGAATACTGCTACTTATATGCATACTAGTAACAAAAATGGCACGCATGTTTAGTGTTTAATAATGAGCGATATAATCCCATTTGGAACACTTGTATGTATAAATGCATGCTTAAAATAGGGATCAAATTAATAAAGATATTAATATCTACACAAGCTATTTAGCATAATTATAAATGCACAAAAATGATCATTCAAAAGACTACATCTAAAATTTGTACAGCGTGTGCTTCTAAATATCATAATATCTGTGACAGCATAAATCATTCAAAACAGATATGTGCACACACAAAGATGTTAACAACGATATTATAAACACAAAAATATATTTGAGACTAAATGTGCAAAATCAGATGAAATGTGTGCTGGATGAAAGAGGAACACATGGTATATCAGCATCATTCATAACAATGGGCCCCAATAAGCCTGCAGAGCAAAATAACAGAGACAAGATGGAGACAGAAATGGAAAAATGTGAGGTATAAAAATATGGTAAATAGGGAAGTAACCAGAAATTAATAAGGGGTAGCAAAGGGGTGAAAAGCTTCAATGAAATTTCCTAGCTTTGAGTATAGGTTTGATGGAGACTCTGTCATTGAGGCCTGGGTACAAATCCGCCCTAAGCCTGATGGTCCATTTGGCCTCTATCTGTTCCGTGGTGTTGAAAATATCTCCTCTTCTACGAGATGGAACATTGTTTTGAATTACTTGAAACAAAAAGCTATGTTGGGTGGATGTATTAATTACATGCCTAGAGAGAGCATTTGAAGAACATGTGACTTTGATTTTATATAAGTGTTCCCTAATTCGGTCTTTAAACTTTCTGTCCGTCTTCCCTAAATAAAACGCAGGGCAGTGTACACAGGTTGCCAGGTACACCACATGGCAGGTCTCACAAGTGGCAGGAACTGTGAAATGAAATTCTTGTCCTGTAATAGGATGATTGAATTTATCAGTTTCTTTAATGAATTTGCAGTAATTGCATTTTTGACATTTTTTAGTCATTTTATGATTACTAGTTGTATTTATGTCAAACCTATTCGGGCCACATAACATTCTGTGTAAATTCAACTTATTTTTATATGTAAATTTTGGTTCTTGGCTCAATATCTCAGAAATAACTGGATCTGTTAACAAGATGTCCCAATATTTTCGATATATGCTTTCAATACTATTTACATCTTGTGTAAAATGTATCGGTATTCTGATAACTCCACTTCTAGTTTTGGTGATGCTACTATCATCTCGTTTACTAGAGAAGTAGGGAAAAGCCCTACCTTCTCTCAATTCACCTATGATACCTAAAGTAGCATCAACTTCTGTTACCATGTAAGACCTGTCTATAAATTTATTCCTCAAGTCTTCTATGCCTGTTTTGAAGCATGAGTCTTCAGAAAACAGCCTGGATACCCTCATGGCTTGACCTTTGACGATGTTACCAAAGACATGCTTAGGATGCATGCTGCTTCGATGGAGAAAGTTATTTCTATAGCAATCCTTTCGGAAAACTCCAGTGTTAAGTATACCATTTGGTAGTTGTTCAACATATACGTCTAAGTAGGGTATGACATCTTTGGAATTAACCATAGAAAATCTTAAAAAACTAGTGTCTTGATTTATTTTATCAAAGAAAGACCTCAATTGTTCTTCATCACCTTTCCAAATAAGAAAGAGGTCATCTACAAACCTAGTGTAGAAAGAAACATTCTGTGAAATTCCTCCATCTGAAATAGGAAGAAACTTCCCAGTAAGCCATAACCAGGTTGGCGTAGCTATTGGCACAAGTGCCCATAGCTACGCCATCCCTCTGAAGATATACTTGACCATTAAACAAGAAAATGTTATTTGTTAATACAATTTCCATCAATTCCGTGATGACTTCTATCCTTCCTTCGGAGAATGTGCCATCTCTGGTAAGTATCCTACTTATGCTATTGAGTCCCTCATGATTAGGAATAACAGTAAAAAGAGAGTTGACGTCAAGTGTCACAAAAAATTTATGCTGGAAACCATCACACACCGAGGTATTCTCATATAGTTTAATTAGGAATTGTTTAGTATCTTTCAGTATGTGTGTGTACTTGTCCACTATAGGTCTTAATAAGGACTCTAAATAGATGGAAATCGGCTCGGTGATCCAGCCCTTCCATGCAACAATTGGCCTCATAGGTGGATCTAAACCATTTTTGTGAATCTTGGGTATTCCCTGTATAATGGGTATCGTTGGATGTTCCACTACAAGGTCGTTGCTTCTGTAGTTTCTCCCTCAATGATGTTTCATGAGGTAAGAAGTAGTTGTTCATTAGCTCCATGTAATTCAGGCTAGTATCTAATAATAGAAAAAAGAGATGGTTTGGCAACCTGAAACCAGTACAAAGGAAAGCACTTAATGGCCTGAAAGATGATAGGACCATTATGATAAGACCAGCCGATAAAGGTGGTCCTGTAGTTATCATGGATATGGAGTTTTATATTGATAAAATGTGTAATATGCTGGATGATTCTGTCTTTTATTTGAAGATCAATGATAGTAGAGTGAATAGGATCATATCAGATGTTTCTAGTAGATTAAATGTCATGTTGAATGAGGGTAAGATCAATCAAGAATTATTCACATACCTTGTAGTGGAATATCCAACGATACCCATTATACAGGGAATACCCAAGATTCACAAAAATGGTTTGGATCCACCTATGAGGCCAATTGTTGCAGGGAAGGGCTGGATCACCGAGCCGATTTCCATCTATTTAGAGTCCTTATTAAGACCTATAGTGGACAAGTACACACACATACTGAAAGATACTAAACAATTCCTAATTAAACTATATGAGAATACCTCGGTGAGTGATGGTTTCCAGCATATATTTTTTGTGACACTTGACATCAACTCTCTTTTTACTGTTATTCCTAATCATGAGGGACTCAATAGCATAAGTAGGATACTTACCAGAGATGGCACATTCTCCGAAGGAAGGATAGAAGTCATCACGGAATTGATGGAAATTGTATTAACAAATAACATTTTCTTGTTTAATGGTCAAGTATATCTTCAGAGGGATGGCGTAGCTATGGGCACTTCTTGTGCCAATAGCTACGCCAACCTGGTTATGGCTTACTGGGAAGTTTCTTCCCTATTTCAGATGGAGGAATTTCGTCAGAATGTTTCTTTCTACACTAGGTTTGTAGATGACCTCTTTCTTATTTGGAAAGGTGATGAAGAACAATTGAGGTCTTTCTATGATAAAATAAATCAAGACACTAGTTTTTTTAAGATTTTCTATGGTTAATTCCAAAGATGTCATACCCTACTTAGGCATATGTTGAACAACTACCAAATGGTATACTTAACACTGGAGTTTTTGAAAGGATTGCTATAGAAATAACTTTCTCCATCGAAGCAGCATGCATCCTAAGCATGTCTTTGGTAACATCGTCAAAGGTCAAGCCATGAGGGTATCCAGGCTGTTTTCTGAAGACTCATGCTTCAAAACAGGCATAGAAGACTTGAGGAATAAATTTATAGACAGGTCTTACACGGTAACAGAAGTTGATGCTTCTTTAGGTATCATAGGTGAATTGAGAGAAGGTAGGGCTTTTCCCTACTTCTCTAGTAAACGAGATGATAGTAGCATCACCAAAACTAGAAGTGGAGTTATCAGAATACCGATACATTTTACACAAGATGTAAATAGTATTGAAAGTATATATCGAAAATATTGGGACATCTTGTTAATAGATCCAGTTATTTCTGAGATATTGAGCCAAGAACCAAAATTTACATATAAAAATAAGTTGAATTTACACAGAATGTTATGTGGCCCGAATAGGTTTGACATAAATACAACTAGTAATCATAAAATGACTAAAAAATGTCAAAAATGCAATTACTGCAAATTCATTAAAGAAACTGAATCATCCTATTACAGGACAAGAATTTCATTTCACAGTTCCTGCCACTTGTGAGACCTGCCATGTGGTGTACCTGGCAACCTGTGTACACTGCCCTGCGTTTTATGTAGGGAAGACTGACAGAAAGTTTAAAGACCGAATTAGGGAACACTTATATAAAATCAAAGTCACATGTTCTTCAAATGCTCTGTCTAGGCATGTAATTAATACATCCACCCAGCATAGCTTTTTGTTTCAAGTAATTCAAAACAATGTTCCATCTCGTAGAAGAGGAGATATTTTCAACACCACGGAACAGATAGAGGCCAAATGGATCATCAGGCTTAGGGCGGATTTGTACCCAGGCCTCAATGACAGAGTCTCCATCAAACCTATACTCAAAGCTAGGAAATTTCATTGAAGCTTTTCACCCCTTTGCTACCCCTTATTAATTTCTGGTTACTTCCCTATTTACCATATTTTTATACCTCACATTTTTCCATTTCTGTCTCCATCGTTGTCTCTGTTATTTTGCTCTGCAGGCTTATTGGGGCCCATTGTTATGAATGATGCTGATATACCATGTGTTCCTCTTTCATCCAGCACACATTTCATCTGATTTTGCACATTTAGTCTCAAATATATTTTTATGTTTATAATATCGTTATTAACATCTTTGCGTGTGCACATATCTGTTTTGAATGATTTATGCTGTCACAGATATTATGATATTTAGAAGCACACGCTGTACAAATTTTAGATGTAGTCTTTTGAATGATCATTTTTGTGCATTTATAATTATGCTAAATAGCTTGTGTAGATATTAATATCTTTATTAATTTGATCCCTATTTTAAGCATGCATTTATACATACAAGTGTTCCAAATGGGATTATATCGCTCATTATTAAACACTAAACATGCGTGCCATTTTTGTTACTAGTATGCATATAAGTAGCAGTATTCATAGGAAGATAGTATGTAATTGTGAAACACTTTATTCGCTGCATACTGTCTATGAGATGGTTACATAGATATTTTAAAATATTTTAAAACATCTTGAATGTTACATGCAGCAGCAGTTAAAGTGGGGTGAAATGTCATTTTAGAACATCTCTATTGTACACTGTTTACAAAATGTCTGCATATATATTTTAAACATTTTAAACAATTTAAAACATTTTAAAATATATTATATAATATTTTATATTTAGTAGGATGTGGTATCCGAGTTGTTTGAAGCGTTTTACTATAAAAGTGATGTCAGTTTAAATATTTTATGTATAACAGGATGTGACATCAGAATTGACTTCAGTATGCCTAAACAGGATGTGACATCAGTAGTTGACTTTAGCATTTTGCTATAAAAGGGATGCTAGTATGTTTGTTTGTTAGTGGCCTGATGAAGATTCGTTGAAAGCGCTAGCCCTGTGTTTTAATTACTTTAATAAACGTGGTTTCTACTGGACGCTTGGATTTATTCTTACATGCTGGCTGCGTGTTTTTTCTACAAGCTATTGCCCAGTGGATGAGTAGGTTCGAATGAACACTCCATGGTGATTTTGACTCTTTTTTATTGGATTAAGATTGCATAAAAGTAAAGCTGTTTATAGGTTACAGCTTCGTTTCTTTTTGTGGAACATTTGGTTACCTCCTGTGACTGACTTGAATCGAACATAGCAAGTATACTTCCCACTATTTAAGCCTGGTTTTTTGTTGCATTTCACTCCTTTATTTGTTTTAACGGTGTATATGGCAGACCTGTTCAAGACATATTATACCTTTATTAATAGGTTAGCACACCTTTTTTTCAGGCTCACTCACTTATTTTATATGACAGTGCCTGCAGAGATATTATTCCAGGCATATGTTACTTAATGGGTTTCTACACTCTTTTTCTGCCTCTCTGACGTTTTTATCTGACAGTACATGCAGAGGACTTATTCAGGCAATTTTATGGCTGTATTATTGAACTGCAACACTTTCTTTCATGCTCTCTCCCATATTTTATATAACAATACATGCAGAATAATCACTAACCTGCCTGGTGGTGCAGCCTTAGCAGCCTATCAGCATAGGCTTGCTGATTCATAGCACGGTCACCTGCAGCTGTAAAGTAAATGAGGGGATATTGAGACATACCTATCCGTTATACATACTTCATTATCAATTCTTACATACTGCATTCCATGGCTACATACTCCGTTGTGGGGCATCCCTGTCCTGCTTTCGTCTCTTCAGGTCTGCATGGTGGTGACGGCCCTGCTCACCAGTCCGAGGAACACCTGTGGCACTGGTGAGGTCATAAGCTAACTGGTTTCAAACCTCTGCCTTGTACTCCGTCCCTTGGATCTGGCCCTGCAGGAGTCTTGACTCGTGACGGTGGACAAGGAGCCAAACCATGTATTTGGACTCCTCGATGCCCCCAACGTTGCGCTCCTGAAGTATGTTCCCTCTTCGACACCAAGACATTCTAACTGCAGATGTGAGCTACAATCAGTTATGGCATGTATTCCCGCCTGTGGGGCTTAAATATGCCACATTTCCTGCACTTTTTTGTGATTGTCTGTTTTGTAAAATTCTCGGCTGACTGCAGACCTGCTTAGTAATGGTTAAACTATCATTCGTAAGTATATGAATGTTAACAGTGGATGTTTCCCCTATGTTATCATGGCTTAGTGGTTCTGTACTTTGCTTCTGATGCACAGAGTCCTGGGTTCGAACCTTGTCATTCATTTTATTTTCATACTGTCCAGACGGGCTAGGGGGTGTGGCTGCATTTAAGCAACTTTGCTCTACGTTGCTCCTCGGTGCCCTGGTTGGCGCGGCATGCACGTCTGCGCAAACACATTGCGCTAGGTAAAGCGCTTTTAGACTTTGGGCAACTCTATTGCGCTGGGTAAAGCGCTATTAAACTATGGGCAACTCTGTTTAGCTGGGTAAAACGCTATTAAACTATGAGCACCTCTGCTTAGCTGGGTAAGGCGCTATTAAACTATGGGCACCTCTGTTAAGCTGGGTAAAGTGCTGCTTAACGGCAGGCTGTTATATATCTGGATCCTTTAAAAATATATATTTTGTTCACTGATGCATTGGCCATTTCACTGCTTTTAATAATATTTTAATCGTATATGTCTGGTATTTCAAATACTGATTTAAAACATAAGAAGGGGAGTGGTGGGACTCGAACCATGAATGCCTCCTCTTTGTGCATACGCTGTACCATTACGCTATTGCAATTTGGTGTGATATGCATAAACATTCTTTCTTATGCTCTTCCATGTCGGAATTGCTAACTATAGCTAAGCAATGGGCACACCCACGCAAATACGGGCAGCTATATCGTGGATTAAAAAAAAAAATTACTTTTTATAACTGTGATGGGGGTTTACAGTGTCAGGGTGTGTGGTATTGGGTGCAAGTACATTTGAGCGAACTCGCTCTTGTGTGTTGACATTTTGCTTTTACTACACTTGCAGGGGCGTGGACATTTAGACTGCTCGGCAGTCGGGCATGCCCCCTGCTTTCATACTCTGTCCGTGTAGGAGTTACGGTTGAGTCAGCGTGCCCTCATGAATATTCATGGCACGCTGACATCATACCGTTCAACTGCAGCCTCCAAGTAAGACTTAAGTCTTACACTGAGGATTCGGGAATCCGGGGAAATATCTTTGCAGATGTAAGAAACTTAACATTTTATTGTGACTTTCATCATATTGTCTTATTTTTCAAGCCTACTTGCTTGTAAAAAACAAAACAAAAAAAGCTTGAGTTAAGCCAATGGCATTAATCTTGATACTCACTCTTGTAAAAATAAGAGAAAATATCCTTAACATGTAATTAGTGCAGTTTTACGCTCCACCCCAACCAGGCCAAGATCACAGCAAATTAACAGTAAACTTGTTTTTTTCTTCATCCTTTCTTCTCTTTTTATACTGTGAAGCACATATTTCTTTCCATCTAGAAAAGTACATTTATTTTTAATATCTTTAACCCATACAACAGTCACTAAAGACTCCCCCGAAACATTTAATATACCCTAACAGTGCACTACACAAATATCTTTATTGTATATAACATGCAGTTTATATCATGAAATGTTTTTTTACAAATACTGATGGAACAAATCGTTTTACTTTTTACCTTTTAGTGTCCTCCTAAACTTTAATGACAAAAAGTGGGGTATATGCTTTGAAGCCCATCCACAAGTTTATCAAAGTCGGCAAAAGTCTAGTGTTTCTCAGCCACTTTCTTGCAAAATTGTAAGTCACAAATGCAGTTGATACTTTAGTCTGCCATTTATTCACTGAATTCACTAATTTCAATGTTGCTGGTTGTCCTGTTTATTTTGCTGTCCCAATACCAGACTCCGAAGTCCAAGGTACTCCTGATTCTCTTAGTCAACACCTGTGCTTTTTCTGTCTCTCAAGCATTTTACTTTGTAACATTGGAAAATGTTTCACTGAAAGTCTGTTTGCTTTATTGTTAGAAGAATCAGAAGCAGAGTCCCCTTCTGTTTTTTATTGACTACACTTTTTATTTCCTCCTTATCCTATTCTGCAGCCAAAATATTTTTGATCTTTCAGGAAAACACATTTTGAAGACAACTGGATACAGCCGCTCGAATCTGACACTTGTCTCTTGAAATTCCCTGATTGCTGGGATAAATTTACTTCTCTTCTGCCTAGTGTACAGTGATAATCCTTTCCGCAAACATTCTGCTGTTTCCAGTTTTTAATACTTTTACCTTCTCCCACCGTTTTTTTTTCAGGATCAACTCTCTCTGCTGGTATGATAGCACCTTTACTAATATAGGCCTTGCCTTTTCTCATGGTAAGGTTTGGAGCATACACTTGATGTGCCCTTTCAGTTAACAAATCCTGTTGTTGAATAACCGTCCAGTTGCTTATTTGTGCTTTCATAAAATTAATAGTCTGTTCATTCCAGTTTCTCTGATACAGCAGAAAGTCTTGTACTCGGACAGACTTTTCTTAATTTCAGCCACTGATGTTTGCAGTTTTGTCACTTCATCTGAATAGCTAGTTAAGTTTTTTTTCTAGATATATTCCCTCATTGTTTCATTTATTTTAATCACATCTGGGTACATTTGATTTATTTTTTCTCTAAATTACTGGAAGCCATCTCCTGTACCAAAGCTGAAGCTTGACTTGCTTTTTGCTGAACAGCTGCAGGATTTTTCCCAGCCAGTGTTTTCGCTTCACCTTTTCTGATGGATTTTCTTTCAGGTTCTCTACATTTTTCTTTGCTGCCATCTAGGCATTGTGCTTAGTAGCCAGTAACCGAAATGTACTCAGGCTAACAATATTTATTATTCAGTTTCTTTTTTTTTCAGTGGGAGAACTAAAATTAAGCTGTTGATCAGCATGCAGTCATCTTGGAAGTCACCATTACTTTTTCATGTTATTTGTTAGTATTTTGTGCATTCATTTTCACATAGTAGTTTTTAAAAACATCCACAATTTCTTCCACGTATGGATATTTTAGTAGTATTCCATGACTGTGTAGGCATATTAGGATTTTCCCATGGTTGGTGTGCTTAATAAAATAAAGCCAACCATGAGTAAATCCTGATATGTACCCACAAGTAGATTGTTGTTATTATAAAGTCACATTATTTAAGTAACAAATTACTTACCTTTCTTAATGTGATTGTGTAATGGGACTATAGAGTTAGTCAAATCTTTCGCAGTCGGAACTGATGTACTGCGCATGTGTACGGCACCTGTATTGGCATGCTTCTACAGTCATCAGTTTAGTGCTAGTGACTCTTCCATTCTCTGTCTCTCTCTCTCTGGTTTGTCTCTTTCTCTCTCTCTTTTTTTTTTTCCCAAGCATGGCATTTTATTACAAAAAAAATATATATGAGAGACGGAACAAAAATAAGAAGATGGGAGGGTGAGAGAGAGAATTACCAGCAGAACGGTAGTTATACCTGTCAACTGTCTAGAGAGACTCGTGTGTAGAGGTTTGCAGATTGTCCTTGATTTTCCTTGTGTTTTGCCCTGTATTTCCTAAAATATGGTAGAACAGTTGCTGCATTTGTTAATACGAAGTCCAGCTGTTCAAGAAGACTTCAGAGGCTGCACCTTTCTTTTGGGTTGTGCTTGATTACAACAGGCATGCTGATGGTGTTGTCAAATCAGTGCACTCATTTTGGAATACTAATTTCTGTTTATTGTCTAATTCCTGTCACTACCATGGATAGCCATACTTTTGAAGTGATTAATTCCTTTAGGAGTTGGAGAAACTGTTTTAAAACTAATGGAAACCATATGCTGAAGGATCTTCTAAAACTCTGCCCTCAGTTTCTAATAATCAGCCTTTTTCTCCTCTCTTGTATTTTTAACTTTGTCTGTATTTCTCTGCAGTTCCAATTACTCTTTATGCTTACTGCTTTTTCTTGTTATAATGTCAAGCAGAAATTTTGCCATATAAATATGCTTTCATAGAGTCCCATAGGAGCACATCAGAAACTTTAGCATTATTCTTGAAGTCTAAGAACTGTTGCATTTCTATTAGGGACCACACTTAAAATATTTTAACATTGCTGTATAAGCTGGCAGTCTGTTAAAAGAAACACATTTTCTTGGATTTATCATTTCTGCATAAGTAATTGCATTGTGATCTTATAAGACATACTATCACCTTTACCTTTTCTGTTTAAAAAAAAACAAATAATTTGAAATGTATACCCTATCAGTTCTTGACTCCGTACCAAACCTGTAAAGATAACACTCATAACAGCCTTCAGGAAATCAAATTCTTTGTTTTAAGATCTATAAGGTTAAGTAAAGCAGAGTTTACTAAAGCCTTGGCTGATGTTGAAGTGCTCGGTTTGTTAATCGCACAAGTATCATTTTCTTATACATATAAAGCCAGTCTCATACCATTCCAATTCTCTTCAGTATTTGAAGTTAAAATTTCCAGATACTTCCTAGAGAATTTAGCTTAAAGTGCTGAAATCCAGCACATATTTGCAAAATGAATATTGTTTTGGTCGTCAATAATGACCCTACATATTATACTTTTATCATTACTGTACAAGTCAGTGACCCTAGATGATGGAATTGTAATATAATTTCAGTAAGATTGCTATACCCTTATTTTGTGTAAAACTCGAGCTTGCTACTGCCTTATATTCCTTTATTTAGTCTGTTAGTATCGTGCAATAAATTCTTTTAAAAAAAGTGTTTTTATGCATTTTTAAAATATTTAAACTACCTCTCCTACTGTCACAGTTGAGGCCATTTATATTTAAAAAAAACTTTTAAAGAAGACCTCTTGTATGAGCCACATGCATAGTGTGATCTCCATAGTAACAGATTCATAGAGTAATGGCTGTATGAAAACAAAAAGAAAACTGTTGTCTGAAAGCCCATTTTAATTGACATAGACACAGAAAGCAAAAATATATATTAAAGGTAACTAAACTGCAAACAAACATGTATCTTCCATGGAACGTAAAGGAAAATTCCACCCTAGAACTGAAAAAAATCTGTTTTTAGTTTCCTGACCTATTTAAAAGTGCTTTATTTGTAATTTTATCTTTTTTCAGTGGGGCTTGATGTATAAATGCAATCTTGTTCTCCCTCAACCCTTTCTCTTTCCCTTAATGCTTTGTATGACTCATGTCAGACATAAGGCATTAACTGTGAATTCCCATGCCATTGACATATACTGGGATTTGTGTGAATCACTGCTATCTTCTTTGCCTTCTGTAAAAGGACTACTTATTTTCTGTCTTTAATCACCCTCATTTATGTTTGTCTCAGACCTTGTTTTACACTATATACTTTAGATATTATCCAGCTGCAGCCAGAGAAGGAGCTAAATAGCAGGCCTTTGTTCAGGGTTATCTTTTGTAGTTCAAGAGGAATTGACAGTCTCCTCCCCCCACACTACTGCAGAGGTGTTAAAACTGTCACTGCACTGAGAGACCCTTGCAGAATCAATTCCTCTCCCCATTGTGAAAACAGGATTTAAGCTAGCATTATGGATGGTCATTTTCCCTCGATTTGTCCTACCAGCCTGTGTGACATGGGTATCCTGAGGCAGTGTAGCAGTTACCTCACGTACACTGATAAACCCAGTACTCCTAAATCACCCAAGTACAATTTGTGAGAGATGCATCTACACTAAGAATCTGGAATCCTTGTTCTCTCGTGCACAGAACAGTAGCACTGAACAGGTCGTCAGCTCACATACTACACCTCGTACGCAAACCATGCACTCACCACACAAACCTTCACATGCAGAGGTACTCACCAGAAACTCACCTAAACACCAGAGACCTTCCAAACACAAACATGCTACAACTAATACAGCAACTGCAGCACTCAATACACACAGAAACACAAGCACCAGCGTGTCTTCAAATAAGCTCCTTAGGCAAAGCACATCTAATCCAAATTTTTTAGTCATAAGTGACTCCATTGTGAGATGCAGATGTCCCACTCACCAGGTGGGAAAAGAAGGTTACGGTCAGCTGTCTATCTGGTGCCAGGATCCATTGGATCACGCATGCACTCAAATCTGCCAATAACAAGTACTGCTATGACTTTGTCATAGTTCATGTTGGTGTGAGTAACTTGAGACTTACCTCTCTGGACTATATGAAGAGAGACGTGATTGAGCTCTATGAATATTTGTCCCAGGCAAGTATGTCCCTAGCCTTGAAAATCATTCTACCCTCACCTAGGATGATACCACAGTATAAACAGAAAATGATAGAATGATACCAGAAACTAAGCCAATTTTTGAAATCAAAGGGGTTCAAGTTCCTGTCAGCCTGGGATGACACGGTTGATAGACCATGCTGCTTTGCCAGAGATGTTCTTCCCCGGCCACCTCTAGTCTTTCGGTTATTAGCAAGGCACTTGCCTCCCCCATAGTGCCTTTTTTAGGCAGCGTCTCAAGAACAACATTTCTGACGTGTAATTTCAGTCTCTGATAAATTGAAGTTTATGCTGCTAAACGCTAGGAGTTTAAATCAAAAACTACACTCTCTGGAAGCACTCCTCTCCCTGGAGGATGTTAACGTTTGTGCAGTCACAGAAAATTGGTTCAGGGCTGCAGAGAGTACCTCGATCTTGCAGGGTTACAATGCCTTCCACACTTTCATACCACAAAATGAACATGTGAGAAACAAAGAAGGAGGGGGTATCTATCTTCATCGAAGGTAATACACCTCTAGACTGGTTAGACAGTAAAACTCCATAGAGTTACTCCCAAATTCAACTAACTGTGTGGGTAAGACCCCCTTCAAGTAGTCATTAGCTATAGCCCCCCCCCCCAATCAATGAACCAGAATACCCACACTGTTTATTTGGACCTACTTGAGTCAAACAAATTACAACCAAACTCTTTAGTCAGGGGCAATTTTAACTATCCCTCCATTGACTGGGAAACTTGTATAAGTGCCAACATGCTCCCACAAAGGTTCCTGCACTTTGTTCCAGAACATTAGTTTTAACAAATAGTATGCAGCCCCACAAGGAGCTGAAATATTCTTGACCTGATCCTTGCCAACATGGGTGACCATTGCACCATCACAAATATAGGACCCTCACTGGTTAAATCTGATCACAAATCGGTCACATTTGAAGTAGCTGTAACACCTGAACCCCTCTTAGGTGAAATCAGGTTAAAAAATTTCACCAAAGCTAATTATACCCTCCTAAGGGATGGCATAAATAATTTCCAAGTTCCTGTTCCACAGATGGCATTGACAACTATACTATAATAAACTATACAAATTTCCTGATATTTCTCCGCATTCAACTTAAGAATCCATTTTTGTTCTATGCTTTCTGTAGTATTTTCTAAATCACCTCCCCGTATATTTGAGAGGACATGTTGAAGAACAAAAAACTTGAGTATGAGATCAGTTTTTCTAACATGATTTGCCAGTGCACTTGTCTCTTTACAATTATTTATGTCTCTAACATGCTTATTCTTAAGTTGAATGCTGAGAAATATCCTGGCTTGAATGGAAATAGTTCCTTAAAACCTTTTTTAAAAGCCAGACCATTGAAGCACTAGAATTATTATATTGTTATATTTCTTTAAGTATTTTAACTAAGGCTTTTATATATTTTTATAGTAATGTTTTAACCGTTAATTACTATATTAATGCATATTTATTTATGTTTTTATGCATATTTACATTTACATATATTTAATGTTACACATTTATAAGCATTGGAACATGTGACTATTGGATTGTCAGCTGACTTTATTGCATCTTCTATATAAGCTTTATTATGTTAAACTGCTGTGTCTGATGAAGCAACTAGTGTAGTTATGAAAGCACTAACCACGTTTATTTTTTCTATTTTTGGTTTGAATAAACGTATGTTTGTGTGCTAACTTGGTGCATTTTATTTTATTTTACACATGAAGGCTTACCTGACTGTACATCTCTGCAGGATGAGCCACTGCATGGATGGACATCACACAGGACAAACTAGATGAGAAGGGCATTCCTCTCTATCTCTTACTGCAAGAAATCTGGACATAGCCTGAGAAAATGGAGTGGACAAAGGCCCAAAAATAGGGACAAGTTTTAAATATTGCTCTTATAATCTTAAAGTTGCTAGAATATTATGTTTTATGTTAGAAACTCAAATGTATGTCATTATTTAGTGATTTCAATCCTTAGATCATCCCAGTGATTTGTCAGAAAATCACAGGTTTTATGAGGAATAATCCAAAAGTATGAGACAAAAATCTGGACGTTCTGCCAAAATCCGGACAGTTGAGAGGCATGGAGAAGGGTCATATCCAGAGGCTATATTATACCATTTTCTCCAAATACCACCAGAACAGAAACTGCCATTACTACATGTTCCATCCCCACCAGATGCAAGCATTGATTCCAGAGGGTCTATATCCTCCTCCAAAAAAAAAAGGGCCATCCAGGAGGTCCTACCAGATTACAGAGAGTCAGGAATCTATTCAAAGTTCTTTTGATTTCAACAAAAAAAAAACAAAACAAAAAAAAAGGATCTTAGGCCAGTTTTAGTGCTTGGTGGCCAAAGCCATTATTTAAAGACCTCCTACAAGAAAGGTCATGGTGTCACTGGTTTTGCACTTTGTCAAGAAAAACTACTTGACATGCTCTGTATACCTTTAAGATGCCTGTCTCTACATAAAAATTACAAAGGAGTACAGGTTTTTGCACTTTTTACTAGGGCCAGTCATCAGTGGAAGACCCTGCCCTTTGGTCTTGCCACAGCCCCCCCACGTGTTTCACTAAATTCATGGAAGTAGTTGCAGTCCATCTATGACTCTGAAGGAGAGCAGTTTTTCCCTTGACTAGATGATTGGTTTCTCACTAAAGCAAAGCTAGAGACTACTTTTTACAGCTCAGCTATTATTAGGCATCTTTGTAAACAATTAAAAGTCACAACTACAGCCATTACATCAAGTTTCTTTCATCCAGTGCTATCTTGATACAACCTTATGTAAAGTGTCTCTCACCTAGTAAAGACCACTGTCCCTTTGTCACACACAACAAATTCTGTATCACCATCGATTCCCACCAGCTTTATTAGTACTAAGAGCTCTGGGTCTCATGGCAGCATCTGTCGTTGTGGTCAGATATGCCAGAATGCATAAGGTTTCTTTAGTAGATGCTTTCCATGCAGTGGTCACAACTAATGGACTTTCCTTCAGTCAGAATATGTGTAACTCTAATTTTGAAGGAATCATTTAAGTTGATGGCGGACTTACACTTATTTACACTGGAAGACCGTTTGTAACACCCTTCCCATCAACAATGGTGACCATGGATGCTCCTGTCTGGGGTGGGGGATGGAGCATTCAAGTGGAGAATGGTCCAAGAAACTTGCGATATAGTCAAAGGCCCTGCTTCACATCAATGTCCTGTAGCTGAGACTTTCAGGACCTATTAAATTAAGTAGTGATAGCTGTACAGTCCGACAACACAATATTAGTTTAGTATATAAGCAAATAGGGAGGAACCATATCTTGCGTATTCTGTAGGGAGGCCATGAGGGTGTGGCAGTGGGGCTGCAGTTTTGGGTTGCTTTCTGGTGGCAGTGCGCATACTGGGGAAAGTCATCTGGCTAGCAGACAAGCTCAGCAAGTCCATCCATGTGCCTCATGAGTGGTCCCTTGGTCCATTAGTGGCTTTACATTTTCAGTGACTGTGACCTATTGTGTATCTCTACCTCCAGCACTAAGTTCAGAGGCTGTTTTACCCTAATTTCTCCAGAGGGGCAGTCATCAAGGGATATTGTAATGTCAGTGCCACCCCCCAGTCATCTTTGCGCAGCTCCCCTTCTCCTTGTACCCAAATTTCTGTATAATCCTCCTTGCACCATGTTGGCTGAGGTGGCTGTAGTTCCCCCTTCTTGGGCCTCCCCTAAAGAAAATCCACAGCTAGATCCCTCCCTCTTACCCATGTGGACCTTTTCAACCTCAAGCTAACAACATGGTTTCTCTAATTCCCTTAATGGCTAGGCACACTGGTACACATCTTGTCCATTTCTCAAACAGTATTCTCAAAGGATTTGTAAAAGTGAAAGCATTACTGTATCTGGGAAAACAGCCAAAGTTTGGATCTTTATTCCATTTTCCATTGCAGATGTATATAGTTTCTTTCTTACATGATTCAGGATAAAACAACTGTATCATTAAAATAGTTAGTGTCTATTTCAATTTTTCATCCCATTTCAGTTTTTTATCCCACAGCTCTGTCTTCTCAAAATATGCAAGGCCTTTCTCAGAAGAGTATTTCTTCTTT